>NW_016908009.1:0-5973 GCF_001483705.2 Eufriesea mexicana
CAAATTCTCAGAAATTTAAATCTCCTGCTATAAAAATTCTACAAAAATGAAACACCGTTCAATTAATTCTTCTGATCCAAAAATATCTTTGCACGAATTCTCCAAAAATTAAATACCCTCCCAAAACTTCAACAAAAATTTAACACCGTACTTCAAATTCTCCAAAATTTAAATTCCCCAAAAAATTAAATACTAAAATGAAACCCTTCGTTAGAAACTTTTCATCACTGTTCACGATGGTTTGACAAATTTCCCGATCTCAGCCCACCCACGACACGAAATAGGAACACGCTAACAGCTGGAAGAGTCATTTTTCCAACTTGCTTCATCGATCCATCGTGAACGACACCGTTCGGCCCTGTACCATTCCGCCACACGTGTGCTTCACACGCGTATACATACACGTACGTGAACGCGCGTGTGTGACACACGACGCGAGGTGCGTACGTAACGAAATTGCATAATCGTGCTTCCTCAATGACGGGAACACCGTGTGACGATCAACGAGAGATAATAACGTCGCGGAATTGTCGCGTTTACGCTCGCGAGCGCGTTCCACAGCGCGTGTAACGAAATTACGCTTTTTACGACCGGTAGACGGTCGATCGGCCGACTTCTGCGCTCGGCATTTTTATCTAATCGTGAACGCATTCCGGCGAACGCGTCGGCCAGGCCCGCACCGCTTAATTGAGCCCAGCATTGGAATATTGAATTACTACGAATTATTCAGCGAGTTAAACGAGCCAGGGTTAAGACTATAAACGCATCGTGGATCGCTCTAGCGTTTCCATGTGTGAATCTAACAATAAGTGCTCGTACGAACCTTCGTTGCAACGTGTACGTACAGTATACGTGGGTATACATCGGTGATGTTGAAATGAGAAAATTATTTTTACAGAAATTCGGTAGAAATTGTATTTTATTTCTTACCAATGTGGAATATTTTTTAATCGTATTAGAATTTTAATTTTGGGCTTTGTAGCTTATGGCAATAGAATTTGGTGACGTTTACTGGATTTTAATTATATAGTAATTTTAATTTAATAGAATTTAATCAGAATTTTGATGATATATTTTTTGCTAGCACGGTATACTTTGAATCGGAAAATTTTTGGTCGAATTGTAATTTTAATTTCGGCATTTTATTTTATGGTTTGTATAGCAAGTTTATGGCATCAGAATTTGGTAATATTGTATTTTATGGTACTATAGTAGTTTAATTTAGGAATTTCCTAGTGATATTGTAAATTTAATTTTAGTATTATATTTTATGATTTCTACAGCAATTTTATAGCATCAGAATTTGGTAACATTGTATTTTATAGTACCATAATAGTTTAATTTACAAATTTTGTAGTTATATGGTAACTTTAATTTTAGTATTATATTTTATGGTATCAAAATTTGGTAATATTGTATTTTATGGTACCACAGTAGTTTAATTTAGGAATTTCCTAGTGGTGTTGTAATTTTATTTTTAGTATTATATTTTATGGTTCCTACAGCAAATTTATGGCATCAGAATTTGGTAATATTGTATTTTATGGTACCACAGTAGTTTAATTTAGGAATTTCCTAGTTATATCGTAATTTTAATTATAGTATTATATTTTATGGCATAAAAATTTGGTAATATTGTATTTTATGGTACCACAGTAGTTTAATTTAGGAATTTCCTAGTGATGTAATTTTATTTTTAGTATTATATTTTATGGTTCCTACAGCAATTTTATGGCATCAGAATTTGGTAATATTGTATGTTATGGTACCACAGTAGTTTAATTTAGGAATTTCCTAGTGGTATTGTAAATTTAATTTTAGTATTATATTTTATGGTTCTTACAGCAATTTTATGGCCTCAGAATTTGGTGATATTAAATTTTTATGACAGCACGGTATATTTCAATTTGGAAAATTTTTGCATTATACTGCAATTTTAATATTATATTTTATATATTATATTTATGCATTTTTATACATTTTATATATTTTTAATATTATATATTATGGTACTATAGTATACTTTATTCTTTATACGTATTCTTCCCTTCCCTGGAATATTTTTCAAAAAACGTTTCCCGATTACAGTGCTATTTATTGACCACTTTTAAGTATCTCTATAGTAAAGTGCTATGTTCGAGACAGCATGAAACCTTGACTTCAGATGACTATCTAAACGAGAAATATTTCACAGCAGATTCTTCGAAGCCTGTTATCATAACTACTACTCTGAAGAACGTTTACTATAATTAACAATGTATCGATCCAAGACGCGTTTGCCAAGAATATTTAATACACCGATTACATCACACAGGTGACTAATTCAAACTGCTCGAGAGATAAACAAACATTCAAAAGCCAAACAACACTCTAATATAATCTTCGTCTTAACTAACCACGAATTAAAAAATAACGCAAAAATTAAAAAATACAATAAATCAAGCTAAATAAACCTCAACCAAGTCAATCACAAAAATTTACAAAAATAAACAGAAACATTGTATCCCCGATTCAAAATGATAACTCAAATAAGATCCCAATAAATACTAAGGAAACCGAAAAATTTATAAAATACGAGGACCAAACCAAGCTAAACTTAACCCTTTGCACTCGAGAGGCGCTTCTCAGTCACCATTTAAACAGATTCTAAAGATCGGCGTTAATTAATATATTAAATTTACAATTATCCAACGATGCGTGGAATATCGAAGTAAAATAATTCTACGTCTTAATTTGCATACGATTTCTTATTTACCGATTTAAAAATATCGTCGATTTTATGGCAGAAAATCTTCGAACTACTATTTTTCTGGCAAGAAAAAATCACCGAGTGCAAAGGGTTAAGTTTAACTTTGCTTTTTGGATTTTAAGTTTACCTTCGTTTGGTCCTCGTATTTTATAAATTTTTCGGTTAAAGAAAATAGAAAGAAAAGGTTAACCGTTTGCACTGGAGAGGTGACTCTCAGTCGCCATTTTATAAAATTTGGAAGATCGATATTAATTAACATATCAAATTTAACGTAATGTAACAATGTACGAGGTATCGAAATCAAATAATTCTACAATTCTATTACTATACAATTCTTTACTTACTACTCGAAAAAGTATCGTCAGTTGTTTAACAGAGAATCTTTGATTTTCTATTCTTCTCTAGCCAAAAAATCGTCGAGTGCAAAGGGTTAAAATCCGAATTAAATCCATTCTACAGCGAAAGACTCGAGGACCAAAGCAAAGGTAAACTTAAAATCCGAATTAAATCCATTCTACAGCGAAAGACTCGAGGATCAAAGCAAAGGTAAACTTAAAATCCGAATTAAATCCATTGTACAGCGAAAGATTGTAGGGCCACAGATGAAAAATGGCGACCGGAATCGAATATTCGCACAAAATCCAGCGTAAACATCGTCGAAACAGGACGAGAACAACGTGGATCACGGATTAGGCCGAGCGGTGGCGCGGAGTGCACGTTACTCCAGGACGACATCTGGATCGATGAAGCCGTAACTAGAACCGAGGCGGCTCCGTGAAAACCGCGGGAATTCTGATCGATGGACGAGCATGCCGAGGCTGATCCAACGCACAGGCCGCGATAAAGTTGGCAGAATGAACGCTGATCGACCTTACACGCAGATTCGTGAGTGTAAGTGAGCGCGCGCGCGCGCGCTTTCCGGACGGGCGTACACACAACGACAGACGGCTCACGCGCCGGGACCGGAAGCGGTTGCCGGGCAGGAAAGCGTCGCGATAAGAGACACGATGAATCGACTGGTAATGTTACTTCGATGGATGGATGATGGAATTTTGAAGTTCCTTTCGATTTAAACACGTACAATTGTGCTTCGAGTGAGGTGAAATTGTATTATAGATTACTATATCCTAATTCTATCCTTTTTTTCTTTTTCGCTTATTTAAATTTGCATTGGAATATGGCAATTTTTATTTTGTTTTTGGTCATTCTAATTACTATGTTTTATTCCTGTGCTTTCTTTGGAGAAGTTTGAGAAAATTGCGAAGACAGGGATAATGATAATTTCTTAATTGGATATAGTGTTTTCTTTAGTGAAACTTGCAAATTTTTGCGAAGATGAGGATAGTGATCATTTTTTAATCGGATATAGTGTTTTCTTTAATGAAACTTGCAAATTTTTGCGAAGATGAGGATAGTGATTATTTTTTAATTCGACATAGTGTTTTCCTTAGTGAAATTTGCTAATTTTTGCGAAGAGGAAAATAGTGATAAATTCCGAATCGAAATTGAGTGGGAATAATTTTGTTAATTTTTGAAATATTTAACTTCTTATATTTTGAACTATAATTTGTACAGTATTTTTTCCCCCTAAGAATTAAAGCAACTTTGAATTTTAGAATTAAAATACACCAATGTTATTCTCGTGATGGGAAAATAATCTTGGCGAAAAATAAAATTTTTATCGAATAAGACAGAATAGTATTGTCACTTGGTTCTTTAATCAAACTCGTGTGAAATAATTAAAAGTATTCTAAACGAAAATTCCGATCATTCTTCGAGGTTTAGGTATAATTATTTTTCCAGAATTAAATATTTTACAACGAATTTCAGACTTTTTTTCAGAATTCTGTCTATAATAGCATTTCTTTCCTGGCGAGGAGAATTTGTCGAAGAGGTGTTCTTATGGTTGGAAAATGGAAGTTTGTACATGACATGCTGGATTTCGTCTGCAGTGTACAGGAGTCTATTATATCGTGGTCATTAGTTGGGATATATAGGCTAGGCGAACTGCAGAGCTGCGGAGCTCCCAGGTGATTATCTATCCGAGCTTCAAACACATTTGGTACAGATTAACGAGGTTGCTGCTGGAACACGACGTTGTCTAGAGAAGCGTTAATGCAGCGCGAAGCTGCTGAAAGAATAATGCAAAAATTATTATTTCCAAACGAAAATTCTGTAGCGAGTTTCTATCACCGTGGCGAGGAGAAAAATTATGAAATCCGCTTCGTAACATCCTATAGGCTGCCACGAATTATTTTCTAAAACTTGGGTTTACGTTTCTTAAATGGGAAGAAAATTTCGAACGACGTGAATTCACGTCAGTGGCAATCAGAATTGTAATTTTAAAAACGTGAATTCAAGTCAGTGGCAATCAAAAAAGGAATTTTAATGACGCGAATTCAAGTCAGTGGCAACCAAAAAGGAATTCCAACGACGTGAATTCACATCAACAGTAATAAAAATTGGAATTTTAAAAACGTGAATTCACGTCAGTAGCAACCAAAAAAGGAATTTTAATGACGCGAATTCAAGTCAGTGGCAACTAGAAAAGGAATCCCAAGGACGTGAATTCACGTCAGTAGCAACCAGAAAAGGAATTCCAAGGACGTGAATTCACATCAGTGAAAATCAGAATTGTAATTTTAAACACGTGAATTCACATCAGTAGCAACCAAAAAAGGAATTTTAATGACGTGAATTCAAGTCAGTGGCAACCAGAAAAGGAATTTTAATGACGTGAATTCACATCAGTGACAATCAGAAAAGGAATTCCAATGACATGAATTCATATCAGTGGCAACCAAAATGGGAATTTTAAAAACGTGAATTCAAGTCAGTGGCAATCAAAAAGGAATTCCAACGACGTGAATTTACATCAATAGCAAGCAAAATTGGAATTTTAAAAACGTGAATTCACATCAGTAGCAACCAAAAAAGGAATTTTAATGACGTGAATTCACATCAGTGACAATCAGAAAAGGAATTCCAACGACATGAATTCACATCAATGGCAACCAAAATAGAAATTTTAAAAACGTGAATTCACATCATTTATATTGAGAAAAGGAATTCTAATTACTTGAATTCACGTTAATAGCAACCAGAAAAGGAATTCCAAAGACATAAATTCACATCAATGGCAACCAAAATAGAAATTTTAAAAACGTGAATTCACATCATTTGTATTGAGAAAAGGAATTCTAATTACTTGAATTCACGTTAAT
>NW_016908009.1:8925-15747 GCF_001483705.2 Eufriesea mexicana
TAGTTTGGTAGCTAAGCAGGGGGTTGATTTCCGCCCGCACCGGAAGTCCTCAAAGGCGTCCGCGCGACAGAGACGCGCGAGCGAAGAATTTCATCGCGCGACAGACGCGACAAACCGAGTTTAATCGAGTTGCATAAGCGTCCCCCTACCCCGAGAGCCGGGGCCGCGAGACCGAGGGGGTGCGAGGCGGTTGGAACCGGAAGAGCTCGAAGGGATGCGACGGACTGACTTGAAATTCTAACGAAGTCAGCCGTGCTTAACCCAATTCGATCCTGGTCGAGGACTCGGCTTCGTTTCGTCGAGGGTGGAGTTTTACCGGTGCCGGGGTGCTAACGAGGGCGGCGGGGGTGCGGCCGGGGGTTTACGTCATTCGAAACGGCAACGTTACGCAATGACGTATGAAACGTTTGTTATCGAATTTCACGGAATTCGTGTTTTGGTTCATTTAAGCGCCGGGATCTTTAATGCGATGTTTGTTGGGCGGTTTGTGTGGGGTGGGTGACGTTGAATTCTAGGGAATTTGTGCCTCGATTATTAATGATTAAAGTTCTAGTTAGATCTTGGTATATTAATTAGAGAATTTGTATTATGGTTCGTTTAATTGTTGGGATCTTTAATGTGATGTTTGTTAGGCGGTTTGTATGGGTGTATGAGGTTGAATTCTAGGGAATTTGTGCCTCGATTATTAATGATTAAAGTTCTAGTTAGATTTTGGTATATTAATTAGAGAACTTGTATTATGATTCGTTTAATTATTGGGATCTTTAATGCGATGTTTGTTGGATGGTTTGTATGGGTTGTGTGACGTTGAATTGTAGGGAATTTGTGCCTCGATTATTAATGATTAAAGTCCTAGTTAGATATTGGTATATTAATTAGAGAACTTGTATTATGGTTCGTTTCATTATTGGGATCTTTAATGCGATGTTTGTTGGACGGTTTGTATAAGATGAATGAGGTTGAATTCTAGGGAATTTGTGCCTCGAATTTTAATGACTGAAATTTTAATAGAATCTTTGCTATATTAATTAGAAAATACATATTTTCGTTTGTACAGTTATTGAGATTTTGAATGCAATCTTTGTTGCAATGATTTACACGGGGTGTACGAGGTTGAATTTTTTAATACAAATTATCTATTAATTAGGCCTTCCAATTCGATCTAATCGAACTTGCAATAAATCCCTTCAGCAAACATTTTAGCACCACGTTATATCGCATTATTTTTGATCCAAAAGGTATAATTACACCTACGTTTGCCCCGGACAAACAACTCGTTTGTACGTAGAATTATATAATAACAAAAGACGACGAGACGGTGGTGGTAATCGCGAGACACGGCAGAAATGTAGAATATTAAATATTTGCAGTGCAGCAGACGCAACGAAGTGTGGATTTTCAACGATGTTTTTTACCACTCGTTAAAGTTGCACTGCGCTCGTTGCACTTCGCTTAAGTACACCTTGTTCCGAACGATTGCTTGTTCGTGCAAAACGTTAATATTCCGCGGCTTAGAAGTTCGTTGGTCTATTTCTACCCGGTTTACGTTGCACGATAAACTTCCATGGGAATGATTTACGAAGTCGGAAGATTCGCTCGGAGCTACGCAACCGAGTGCAGCGTTCGCGGTAAACAGAGGTAGATAAAATTTGTATCTTGCTACAAAATACCATCCATAAAGCTGCCGAGTGCTTGTCTATGCTAGATAAACCAGAACAGCTCGTTGGCGTTCGGTACCGTGGAGCTCGTTGCTCCGTAACAAACTTGCCCGCGATAAAACCAGTCGTGGTACAACGATGATTTATTATGTAGATGTTCCAAACGCCCACTCGAACTCTAAAGGGATTGCCAGCCGAAGAATCGATCGTTTCATGCCTCATTTCCAGCTACAATAAAGAATTAATCACGGCTATAGCTCGGCTCGAAGTCGCTGGTCCTCCAAGGACAGGGACCTCGTTCCCCCCACCACTACTCTCGCGTCAGCTGACTCCTTTCACCGTGCCTTATTCCTCTTTCGTTGCTACCTTTTATAGCATCCTTTGGGGAAAGAAGACAGTGTTTTCATTATAAACGTTTAACAGCGAAGAGGATAAGGAGAAAAGATTTTGTCGAATTTCTATGTAACGTTTGCAATAATTGGAACTGATATATCGCGATAGCTAGAATTTTGCTTATGACCATTTACTTTTTATTTTAACAGTATTGATAATTTGTTATTTTGGAAACGAGGTTAACGCCATCTTGGAACCGGTGTTATAAAAGACGACGTTGGTTATAATACAAGAAAGAAGATTATATAAAATTGCAGAAAATTCAGATACGAATATCCCTCTCTCAGAAAACAGGTAAAACTGACAAGAATTATTTTCGACACGAACCCTTCGGATTATTGGTAACGTAAGGTCTATCACGCGTGACGTAATTCGTGAAAAGCCAAGACACGTGATAGGAAGACAATAACAAGCGTCAGCCGAGCAGCCCCCGCAAAAGAGCGTCTCCTTGAACTACCCCAAACCTTGCACCCATCTCCAGACCTCGTAACCAATCGCTTAATCCAATTTCGATGTACACCTATCCTGGCACCTCGGCAAATAACCATCAATTTCCTCTTAATTCCCCCTCCACTCTCGCCCCGACCCTAAAACCTAAACCTGTCTCCTCGTTCCCATTCACTCGAGGCGCGACCGAACGTCCACCAGCAACCCCGACGTTCGCGTGCTGCACTCGCGTATCCGCGATGCAACACGAAGCCTCTATTCGCCCTCGGACGACTTAAATCGGCCTGGGGCCGCAGCAGTCCGGGCCTCGCGTCCATCGATGGTACCGTACCATTCTGATCCAGAAACCTAACCCCTCCGCCACCCCGTGACGCGACGTTCCGCTTTCCGTTTCTCCCTTTTTCAGTGTCCGTCGCGGGTCGATGCGAACGGAGTCGTCGCGGGACGCGCATGCGCATCGCGCCGCTCCGACGAGCCACCCCCACCATCACGGATCAATACACAACCAGGCCACCTGCCTCTCACTCCCTCTCGCGCGGATAGAAGGCGCGCGTGTCGCGGACGGGGACGGTCTCGCGCGGGACGAACTGGCGCCATGAGTCCTGGGTCGTCTTGAATCTTGATCTCGAGCTCTAACAACCCTTTTCCCTCGTTTCCCACCGACGGTTCGTCCCCCTGTCACTCCTAGTCTTCGAATTTCGGGAACGTAGTCAAGTTTCGTAACTTTGTCGCTTCACCGTGATGCTAATTATTCCTCTTTTAGGTTAGCAATGGGTTATTAACTATTTGCCGAGACTGTCTGTCGGGAGTAGACTAATGTTTACCAGCTTGTCTGCGAATAGTTGGATAAGTACTTTCACCGTTCCGGTTGCGTGTCTGGTATATGTAAATCGGATATGTATACTCGAGTCTGGGTCATTTTCCAGCGAAGTTTTCTTGGAATTAGGATCGTGTGCAATGTTGCAATGATCAGAGTAGCGGTTGAATTCGCAAATGGTTAGGGGGAATGAATAGGAATTACTGGAAGAAATAAATAATTCAAATTGCAATTTAGAAGTTCTTCCATGCTTGTTGGTTCTTTATGGGGGAACTTGGGTTGGGTTACAGGCTGACGTGGGTAAGACAGGGATTAGGCTTGCAGGGGAAAGACGTGCTTCGGGGTGGATTAGATGCGACGACAGGGGTGTGTTTCGTCGAGTTGGGCAATAGCTCTTGCGAATTCGGTTCTAATTCCAAAAACATTTTTTCAAAAACCAATTAATATATTTTATCACTATGCATTTATTATTAGAGTCCAGGAATTAATCCTTTGCAATCCAAGCGTTAATTTCGACACTTAATTGCGATTAGGTGCACAGTCGAGAGCCTGCTTGGAAATTTTTCTACTCGAAAATTAAGATTTATATAAATTCTATAAAATTAGACAGGGTCGGATGACACTGAACGAACCTAACCTAACTCGACGCAGGATCGCGAAGGGTTAATATCGTCGAGACTGAAATGGGTTTTGGAGGTTAGGTCCCTGCGTTTTCTAGGTTATGTATGCACAGAGGAGGATCCGGGGAAGCAGGTTTCCTCGCGGACCTCGTCTCTGGTACTTGGTAGTATCTTCTTTAAGGTATTACGTAATTACGGAAGATAATAAAAGCAAGTTAACTACCGAGTTCCTTTTCAATTTCCCTCTTCCTATTCAGAACCTGTCTCTTGAAATTTGTAAAGTACGGTAACTCGATTACCGTTAATCCGGGCAAAGTTAAACGAAGATTAAGGTGGCCATTCAGGTTCGCGGAGGTCTAGAATTCTCATTGCTCGCGATCAAGAAAAATGGTTTTCTCAGCGGACGGGCGTAACGCGGAGTTAATTGGTCGCCATTTCTCCTTGTTTAATATTACAGGCCCCGGTTGCGCCTTTTGCCGTTTCCTCCCTGTCACATTTCTCCTCCTTTCCGTCGCTCGTTTCAGCGACTTCTGCCGTTTTCCTTTTGCCGGGTTGACGAGGGTGGCCAGAAACACACGGCCAACCAGGTCACCGAGAGTTCCCGTCCCCGTTTACCACATTGTGTTCCGGGGCTATGTACGTGTGCACACGTACGAAAGTTGTGTACAAGTCGGATAACGGGGACATCCTTCGACGTCCTGCACGTCATTGCGGTTCGTTTCCTTCGGGCTATTTTCGGCCACGATTATTTAGACACGCTTCCGGGGGTGAGTTTAGTCGCAGGCGATTTTAGGCGATTTTCCTGTCCTCGAGTTTTTAGGTTTTCAAATTTCACGATTCCTAATTTACGAGTTTTCCAATTTCCTAATTTCCTAATTTCCGAATTTCTCAGTTTTTAATTAAGGAGTTTTTCAATTTCCTAATTTCCGAATTTTTCAAATTCCCCAATTCCCAATTATTGAATTTTCCAATAAATTAATTTTCCAATTTTCCAATTTCTCAGTTTTCAAGTTCTCGAATCTACGAATTCTTAATTATCGAATTATCCAATTCCTTAATTTCCTAACTTTCAAATGTCTCAATTTTCGAGTTCTCAAACCCCCCAATTCCTAATTATCAAATACTCCAATTCCTTAATTTCCCAATTCCCGAATTTCCTAATTTTCGAATTATCCAATTTCCGAGTCCACAAATCCCCCAATCCCCAATTATCAAATTTTCTAATTCTTCAATTTCCTAATTTCCCAATTTTCCAATTTACAAATTTTCAAGTTCTTAAATTTTCCAATTTCCTAATTCCCAAGTTTTCCATTTAATTTTCCATTTTCCCAGCCCGAAAATTTTCAACTTCCCAATTTCCCAGATTTCCCAAATTCTTGAATAAATTTTCACCATTCACGTTTCCAATGCCCCACTTTCGAATTCCCAAATTTCCTCCAGCTTCTCGAACCCACGGTTTCCTAATTTCCCAACGATCCAGAAATAATTTCCACACGAAATCACATCGAAATGAAATGGAAATAAAGCTAGCCAACGAAGTGTCAGTAGCGCAGCCGAAAAAAGAGCCAGCCGGGTGTACGAAGAAATGTCACCTACATAAACCCTGGCCCAGTAAAGCACGGCAAACAATATGAAATATTTCACGTTGCACGCCAAACACCATCCATTCAGGCCGCTCAATTGGCTCGCACGGCTCAAAGGGTCCACCGTGATCCCATGTGCTCAGCCACCCCTTCCCTATTCAGCGAAATCTCTTGAACCATATTCTGCCGGCAGGTTTCGCGTACCCTTCTGCGTCGCGAGCACCCCTCGGGTGCAGCCAGCTGGTAACAACGTCGAACCACTGACCCATTAAGAGGACACGCCGAGACCGCCCCTGGTTCGCCTGGTAAATATGTAACCGGTACACTGCGCGAATTCGTGTAACCGTGTTACACGATCCGCGTAAACTAATTTCCATCGCTGCGGAATCGTATTATCCGTTGCCACGAAACTTTCCATCCAGGGAAGTTAGCTACGCCTGGTCCTATTCTTGCTAGGTGCTCTCAGAGACAGCGAGAATAACGTGTCGCGGTAACTGTGTTTATTATTAAGGTGAAATGAAACGGAGGTGGCTGTTGGTTGCACAATCACGAGTATACGTATGTATTACGCTACTACGAGGGGAAGCCACAGCGTGTTTACATCTGCACTCCTGTTCGCTGTCAGTATTATGATTACAGACAGTGATAGCTATTGGACGAAGACTATGACGAAGATTAGTAGTGGATCGTAGCGAGATTGAACGAGACAGAATAAGGTTTAAGTGGTGATCGCTATTTTCATAGCACACCATGCTAGTGGTAAGGTGACGTGAAATTGGCTGCTTAACAGTAACCCTTTCGGTACGGAGGAGCTGGCCACGGTTATACATTCGTGGTACGAGGAAGTTTGGTGGCACTGGAAGCCAAGACAACGTGTTTTGCGGTATTCATAGAAATCTCGAGCGTGATTGACATTAAACTTTTCATTTAGACAGTGACAGTCATCGGTGACGTTTCGTGGATACCGCCAATAGGCGACGGTAGTACCCAGAGAATGGTTCATAACCATCGTCATTGGACGGTAGTACTACCGAAAGGGTTAATGGTGACTCGAAGTCGAATTGACACTCTATAATGGTGCCTCGAAGTCGAATTGACTCTGTATTTCTAATTGTGACGACTATTTGACACGTCAATTTGACGAATCCTTAGATACCTAAGTCTACTAAGTGTATTACTAAGTACTAGGAATTAAGAAACTGTGGATTGGATCCCAGGAATGACAATACGAAGTCAATCTGACGTACATCACCACTAGTGACAGGAGTGAATTTGACATACGTCATCGTTTTAAGGATAATCGG
>NW_016908010.1:0-18938 GCF_001483705.2 Eufriesea mexicana
AGAATTTTTATACGAATTGGGAGAACTTGCCACCGAATATCCCAGCAAAACCAGTCAAACCAAATATAAATACAGGTTCATGCGAACGAAAGCATGCCAGATAAGATATCGCAAAGCCAATAAGACTAATAAAATTTGTCTGAAATATAAAATATACGTATGTGGAAAATGTGCAATCGAGAAATCTATAATTTGTAAAAAATGCGGTAAAAAAGAATAAAATATACATTATTTATTTCTAAATAAAAGAAACTATATTTTCTCACTATCAAATTAGCTGTTATCTTCATTCTATATTAAGAAATATAAGTTGTTTTAATGAGCGATCATTTGATCGGTCACGGTAGGTATACATGAAGTGTCGGTGGAATAAAGCTATACAGGGTGCCCCTAGTATAATAATGTTCAAATTTTGTCGGCATATTGGTTGGGACTAAATACGGAAAAAGTATAATATAATCATAGATCATTTAAGACATTATACAAAATTCTGATAGAAGTACGAAATACAAGTGGAATAGTAATTGACATTCAAGAGTGCTGGAAGAAGAATGTGTTAAATAAGGTAGAGAGAAATAATAGTTTAAGTAGATTAGAATATTTAAGGAGGAACGGCCTTAGCCAAGAAGGGTTAGAAATCATGTAAGCAGGGAACGAGGTAGACAAAGGAGGAATCGGGAAGAAGTTGGCAGAGAGAGATCGGGAAACACAATTACAAGTGCAATACGAGAGGATCGTTGACTCAAGATACAATAGTAAATATAAATACATAAGGTACGCGCTAAGGACAAAATATCTGGTAATGAAAGGAAGTAAGGGCAACCAAGGGACAATAACCAGAACAAGGTGTGGTAATCTGGAAGAGCACAACAGATACTGGCTAAAAGAACAGAACAGGCAATGGAAGCTATGCACGCGGAGGTATGGTACACTGAAGTACCTGTTAGAAGAGTGCGAGGGAATGGAGGGTTTAGGGTGCAGTTTAGCTCAGGTACTAGACAGCAGGAGTTGCGAGAGGGTAGTTAAATGGTTAAGGAATGTAGAGAGAGGGATGAAGAAGAGGAAGAAGGAACATAGGTAGCAGAAATGTGAGAGGTATGCGGAGTGGATAAATGCGTGAGACTGTAAATGTAAGTACAACCAACAGTGTATATAAGCTAAGTCTATTTGCAGGCCGAAGGGCCAAAATAAATAAATATATTATTAGTATTACTAGTAATTAACGTTCAATTACTGTAACACAATATTGGCATAGATCAACCATTCTTACTGTTGCACCGCGTGGATGTAGATGAGCTCCACGCGAAGGGGGCAGCGATGGTATATTTGTGTTGCCCCTTTTCTCAGTGTACCGAATCTTTACGAGACACTGAGCACTTAGGTGTTGTAACAAAGCGCAGTTTGTCTTGGTTGTATTTACACTTTATTACACGATTATGATTCGTTTATGCGTGATTGGTGTGTGTGCTGTATAGTCTTCGCCTCTGCCGTTTCTCGGCTTGTCTTTCGTCTTCCGTCTTCTGTCTTCTCGTTTTCTCCCAACTACCGTCTTACGTATTCCACTCCTCAATACCGTCTTACGTCTTCGAGCTCTAGTTCACGTCGGATGTGTCTTGTCTGAGCTCCAAAACCGTCTGATGTTTTCTGTGTGAATTCTTGCTAACGTCATCTGATGTCTTGTTTTATAATTTGTTGATCCTCAAGAAAGACGGCGAGGCGCGTCTTCCAAGTATTATTGCCGTCGCAACACTTACGACTACTATCTGTTAGGAACTTCGTAAGGAAAAGTGTGTTGAACACAAATAAATTTGCGTAATGAAATAATGAAAAAGAATTAATAATGCAATCAATGAAATGAAGCAAAATAGGAGAGAAATTCTCACGGCTAAAAATTCGATCTCCGATCGCTGTTAATGATGTATCGTCAAGAACGGTGGACATTTTGAAATAGAGTAATAATTAATACTGAAGGCGACGACGTCAGATAGGAAACATAGCTTATATAAATTGATTAAATGAAAATATTGCTAATCTATTTGAGCATTGTACCGTAGCAATCACAAGTCGGTTACTATTTTACTGCTATTTCATACGTTTGCTACAATTTTTTAATAAAACTTTAAATATCTTATGTTTATATAACATCTTTTTTATATTTTGTCCCGTAGAATAAAGTGACAAAGTTTGAACATTAAAATCTGGGACGCCCTGTATAAACATTGAAATAAGGACATGCAAATTACTTATTTGCTCTCGAATGTGCCAGAATTTTTTATTTTTGTTTATTCCAGCATTTAAAATTTTATACGAAGTTTATTTCTGCGGTACATGTATGCGATATTTGCTTAATACATGGAAGAGAGTGTCTTCATTTTTGTGGTCGTTCAGTTAACTTTTATTGCGGCTCCAGGACTACACGTCCAAAGTTAAGTGGAGGACTGTTTATGTCCTTATTGTCAGCGTTCCTTGATTCGTGGACACTCGTTATCACCTAGTCACTACTTGGGTGAACCTTAGCAAAATGTCAATAAATCACCCTTAAGGCGATAGGCATAAGGACCCAAATTTTGTAAACATCCATCACCACAGAAATGCGTCGAAGCACACAATCCCAATATTATTCATAACCAATAGGAAGACACACACCCACCACTTACATTTCACACCAACCAGTAGACATACAAAACTTATAAAAACCACGACTAGATAGTCAAAACCAACCCATGACAATCAACTTAGCACGAAAGACAGTTACATATCAGAATTCTGTAGTTCACTCCTAACCAGGTCTAGACCTATTAATTTAGAGTAGGCCGCATCCCAACAACATTGTCACAACGGCGTAAACGGGCCTTACAACTCCGCGAAACTCCCACCGTGAGAGTTGCAGTGTTCGGGACGCAACAGCCTTATTCTTTGCGTGTTATAGAGATGACAGTGCCAAGTAATACGATTTAAGTCTTCCACTGCATTTTTACATTTACATACAGGATCAGTAGCTATGCCCACTTAGGATACCGATTCTGCTAGGTTGCAATGATTATGAGTACTACGGCTCTGCTTCTACAATACATGATTCTTTGGTAATACCTTCCTCTTTTATAACTTGATAAGGATAATTTTTGTATCCTTGAAGCTTTTCGAAATCCCTCAATAAGATCGGTAAACGGAATAGTTGGTACGTTATTGAAGTATATTTTTGTAGCTGATTTTATTAATACGTCGATATTTTCATTATCCTGAATCTCATTATGACTTATCAAGATTATTGGAAAGCATTATAAAATAGTTTAAATAAGTTAATACGATTCTATTTTGAATACGTTCTTGAAATGAATATTTCTACATTATTGAAAAATAGTTAAAATTGCAAAAATTAAAAGTTATTTCAAAATACTATATTGACAAGTGGAATAGGATGTCGTGGAGTAATACGAAGCAATATATAAATATAATATCAGCGAGATTAAGATTTAATATTAAATAGAAGGAACCCTATAACTTATCTCACTATTATATCAACATATGCCGACAGGGAACTAAGACATGGGATTTCAAAAGATTCACAAGTGGAGTCACGCGAAGCAAGCTGAGTATGTTTCCACTCCGTGTCGTACACCTAACCATCTTTTCGTCTCTGCACAGTAGACGTATCTTTCGGAAATCCTTGATTTATGACACATTTGCTATTCAGGTCGGGAGACGCGAAGACCCTATACTAAATTTAATTTCTTCTTCGGGATGTTCTCGACATTTGCAGAACACGTGCTGAGCACGATTCTGAAGCTCGACCTTTCCTCAAAAATATCAATTTATCGGGCTATACCATAAAGCGCGTAGATAAAATTCTGATTCTTTTATCAATTTATTGTGTACCTGTTGAAGATTTACAGAATCCACGATATCTTTCTCCCATTATGTCAAATGCCTAGTTCAACAAAGAAACTTGACCCTTTGATAATATTTTTACTTTTTCTTTTTCTTTTATTTTCGATTCATAGATTTGGTGAAAATTAACCCCTATTATAATTGAGTTTAAAGTTATTTTGAAAATCAGAATTTACCAATACTTAATCCCCTTCCGTAATATCCGTGAATAAATATATATACCAGTGGAATATAAATTTCTATTAATGATCAATTCTACTATAAATTCACGTAATGTTTTCATTTCGACCAATTTTGCAAAATTTATCTCGTTTTAGATTCAATTGCGAAGAACCTAGTTGCACGGATCCAACTATCTCAGAAAAGAGATATAACCTTTTACACATCGACCAATTGACATCGAATGTTTTCTATTAATACACAGATACAACGTAGTTTATGACACGTTCGGAGATCTTAGGCATTTCCGAGAGAAAATTATTTCTCATGTGTTTGCACCAAGAAGATTCGAGATATGATAATGGATTCAGCCATTTGGATCGTTTTAGCATTGTTGTGTATCGCTTTTGATGACCCAAAGGAGGTGTCATAAATTTTGCGAAAATAGCGAGATGAGCAACGTAAACTTGTAGAAAATCCATATTGCCTAACTTTTGCTCAGCCACAGTGAATTTAGTCATTCCTCCTTTAAGAAAACATTACTAACGTAAGGAAAGGATGACGACATCAAAATAAGAATACACTAATTGACATACTAATTATAAAGGATCTTAGGAAGAGAGAGTTTTTTGTTTTTCTTGACGACGATGACGCGAAGAGTGATCAATGTGGCTTGAGACAAGGAACGAAAGAGTGTGTTTGAAATATATTATTATCTACTGTTACTTGCGGATCCGGTATTTATCACCGATTTCAATCTCACGTAATTGATTCGTTAAGAGGAACCAATCATCGCTGAGTCAGAACTTTACTAGGAAGAGCAATTCATCAGGATCATAGATTGTGAAACCTGACCCGAACAATGGGCTCGCAGATTCTAGATGTGATTGAGCAACGGACTCTACTATCCATTTGGAAGCGGAGAGCTTTCTCGATACGAAATGGTTAGTAATTGGTCTCAACGTCAGTTAAGTGGCTCTTCAATCGGACAATCGCCAGTGGTGCATATACGTCAGCTGAAAATCATCAAAATTTACCATTACCATCACCATCTCGAATCGTAGTTGAAATATTTGCTTTTCGAACTGTATTTGTGAAGTCGAGTTGTGATTTGGACACTTTCCATGTTCTATGTTCAATATAGTACATTCTACATTTTATATAAAATTCCAACAGACGTAGCATACAAATCCACTATTCTCTCACGTAAAACTTCGCTATTTCTTTTCTTGTCAGACAATTCCTTCCGATGTGTCCTCTGTTTTCACAGCTGTAACAAACCAGGTGGCTGGTTATTTACTGCTTCGTCCTTTACGGCGATGGTCCCATAGGGTAGCCTCCAGCGTCCCGTCGTTCCCTTGACGGTGCTCAGTACCACGGTATGACGATTTGGAATACCTCACACAACGCATTCTCCTTGGAAACCTCTGTAGATGCATCCTATGATATACTGGATCCGTTCGTACTTCTCTATGGAGTTACACCTCTGTGTTATTTGCCCACACAATCTTATTGTGGACGGACTAGTGGATTGTTCCGTTCATTTCCCATGTTCCAGAATTTGAATGTTTTCAATTTAAAAACATTTAATGTTCTTTAAAATTTGCTGTGGAGTACGTTTATATCGAGATAGTAGTAGCACGTGTTTTGTAATTCTACTTCTAATTATTTCATGGGTATGACAAAGGGTTATAAAGTTTAAAGTGGATTTAGCAACTTGTCCTTAAATTATAGACGAGGTATATGTCTCATATTTATCTCCCGGATAATCCTCAATCAAGTCTGATTTAAACAATGAACTTGCTGTCTATTCCATATATAGGATGTTTCAAAATATATGGGTATAAGGTATGGGTGTAAAGTATCCCTAGAATAGAATAAAAAGTTCATATAAACATATATTCGATATAATCTTGTTTCCAAATTACAATTACTTTTGTCTTTTAGTAAGCTTTATATACTACTGACCACTTTCCTTGTACGTTTATGAATAACGTTTCTTGTCCCATGTACGACCTTTTTGTCTGTTATATAAATTATTCTGCAATATGCTTGAATCAGTTCAGTACATCATTTGATGGTAATAACACGCGTGAGAAGTAGCTTATACAGTCCAGTGATAATTTACGTTTGAATTGATAATGACAGATTATACAAATGTTTGCGTAAAGCGAATATTTGCAAGGGCAAACATACATTCAGTGAATAGCTTTGCTGAATGCAGTGAATGAGGAGGTTCATCGTAATGCGTGTAAGAACTTCATTTCAAACTAGGGATATCCTAGGGATAGGGAACAATTTCTGTTAAGATAGATGAACATTTAGTATACTAAAAGGTCATTTAGGTCAAAACAGAACAGAACAGGTATAAAATTAACACGTGATATAACACATATAAATCATATGAAATGAAAATAGCAATAGTCACAGAATTAGTCGAAAGAGAATTAAAATTAAAAATGTAAGAAAAGAAAACATTCTATACAACAATAATCACACCACTACCAAGAATGTTACGTCGATTTCATCGATAATATTTAATATATCATTACAAATTTTAAAATTCTGACGAAAAATTCGCATTTAACAACTCGAAAAGCAATTTTGGTAAAAAACTGAGGTAAAAACGAATGAGTATATAGCAGTAAGTAGATTAATGAGAAAATTAATAAATAAAGCGTATAGATAAAAGGTAATGTAAAAATTATGTAGAGAGTTTATGAAATCACAACTAGTACGCGAATAAAGAAGATTTATAAAAATAGAAGAAAAGTATTCCTAAAATACATTCGTACACGTTTTCCAAAATCTTTGAGTTCTTTTCTTTCACATCTCCAACACTCTGGATAAAAACTTGACATTTTCCATTCGCTGCTATAATCCAATTAAAATTAGAATAAAATAGAAAGAATATTCAATAAAAGAGTTTTACAAAAATTATTTTTGTGTTGATCGTTGCCAGCTTTCGCAGCAAACGAATATAATATCAACTTATTCTTACAACGTGTGATGCATATTGACTTACAATTATTTTGTTTGTTATTATGAATAAAGAGGATAAATGTTCTTCAGATAATTTCATTAACAGTTAAAATAGTTTATGGACTAGTTTAATAACTTGTTTAATAAATCAATTTTTATATCGAATCGAGGTTGTTAAAACAATATCTACAGAATGTGGAAGATTTCAAGATTATACTGGTAAAATTAGAAAATAATTTACCAAGGTATGCAATAATTGAAGTATAGTTGCTACTGTGGTGGTGGTTGTCATAGTATGTTTGGTATAAGTGTGAAGAATGTTTGTGTGGAAGAATGTATGTGTGTGAGGAGTATGAGTGAGAATCGTGAAAAACAATAAGTGCATTAATGACAGTCATCAGAAAAAGACGTTGTGTGTAAGAGTCGTGTATAGATGATATCGCAGTTAGAAGCGAATCTATTTTAAGCGATATTATAATTTGTGTTGTGTTGTTAAACTGTTCAATAAATATTGTTATCAATTTATCCATTTACTCACAGCTACAAGCATGAGCCATTGATATATAACACGAAGCATTGGATTGCTTCGAGGTGTTTACAATGGACCTCTACAACAGATGTACTGATTAATAACCTTAATTGACGCTTCAACATCACCAGAACCATTTAGTTACATTTGCATTACAAATGCACATACCTGATTATCGAAATGTAGTATTTAAATACATTAAAGTAGTCAGAATTACATTTAAATGCTATTTAAATTGACATTTAAACAAGGAAATTGACATTTATATAAGAAAAGAAATAACAGTTCGTCTTAGTAGAAGTAATTATGTAATCACGTATATTATGAAAAGAAAAAGAGAAATAAATGGGAAGTTACGATAACTTTTATCAACAAAACGTGAAGTTCATATAAGAATATTAAATCATTGAGAACTAGGTATTACTATATGTATGTAGGATCGGATTTTGGCAGATTGACTTGATAGTATTGTTGGCTTTTTAATACAATAAAATAAGCTTATAAATAGAATGACGGTTATGAAACAAGAGAGATTCGTTATGGGCACGCTCTTCTGATTTTTCTTAGACAGACTTGGACTTCTTACATGCTCTCTGACTGACACACTGGCACACTCTTCAAGACTGCAAAAAGACTGGCTCAAAAAATTCTTAAAGACTGACTCGCTCGCGCCCTTAAATCCTTATTTGAACCATTCATTCTGCCATTTTTCATACCCAGGCTTTCTTTCCCAATCATGCCCCTTTCCCATGCAACCTCGGTGGGCCAGGTACTTCAACCACTCTGGACGCATCCCTAAACTTTCATTGGACTCTACCATAAATATTCTTTGCAGTCAATCCTCTTGCACGCGATCCCTTTCGTTCTAATTGTAAGCCCAAACACTCTTGACCTTCTTTCAGGGCTATACTCATTCCAATCCTACATGTGTATTCAAAAAATGGAAAAGGATATGTCACAAAATTATTTGTGACGAGTTACCACGGATAATAAATATCAGATGACCTTTCTCCATGGAATAAGTTGTTATTAGTGTTTTTTACATGATAATCCTATGTGTTTTGAATTGCACCATAATTGCTGGTATATGAAAATTTACCAAATTTCACACACATTTTATGCTATTTTTAATTATTTATAACTTAAAAAAAAACGAAATTTCAAAAGCAATTATATAATTCTTAATTTTTATTTTATTTTTACTCTATTAAATTTTTCCCAGCTGCATGCTGTCATCATATAAAGTTAATAAACCTTTCGATAGTTTATTGAACATACCTTACACGAATATAGACACTCGATTGTATCATAAATTAGAATTATTATTTGGTCTTATGAATGTCAAAAAAACACATAAATTTGTAACAGTGTTACATTTTAAATACATATCCTATTTCCATTTTTCGACAATCGTTCCTTCAAAACAAATCCACTTTATCTGAACAACTACCAAAGATAATGGTAATTTAATACATTTTATGAGAAATGGATTGAAAAGTCTTTGCATACAAAATTGTAAGCTTGAACTTTCTACAAAACATTCCATAAAATTAAAAATCACTATTTGCATAAATAGAATTATCTAAGAATGTATAAAGTATATTATTTTACTTATACGAAATAAATTATAAGATATTACTTTATAAACTATAATATATTATAAATATAATGTGTTTCATAGTATATCAACTTTTTTGGGGGTATATTTTTAATTTTTGTTCTACGCCGTGGTGAAACGACAAATAGTGAAAGATTTGATTGATCATAATATGATAGATTCACCTGCTCTAATGTAATCATAACGTTATAGAACAAACATTTCCGTCACTGACCGAAAATGATATATCTCAAATTAAATTAAATGCTTCTGCGTAACTGATAGGTCAAATGGAACATATGGATACTGTATAGAATAGAGCTAACTAAATGATTTTATGATCTTAAAGCAATGTTTGCATGATTAGTCACGTATCTTCTGTTACTAGTGCAATCATTAGTCGATTCTTTCGTGCCTCCAGGATGCTTATCGAGGATTCTTTCCTCTGCCTTTTTTTAACAAAGTTTTATTTTCAACTCAAAATTTTCAAAACGCTAATTCAATTTCTGAAATGTAAACCATAAGTTTTGGTAAAAATTTTCATCTCAACCATCGGAAGATATATAAGGGCCTGCAAATTAATGAGTTGATCCTATCCTGATCGCACATTGATCACGTGCAATTGTCTTATCTGAGGTTTGGTCTCATTGGACAGACTACAGATATAAATTCAGAATGTTAACCCTTAGCACTCGAGCGGTGATTCTCAGTCACCGTTTGTTCCTTGAAACTTAGGTAACGAATATGAGGCAATAATTAGATTAGAAGTAATAGCACATGAAATTTTCGTCTTTTTATTTTAGCATAAATAATATCATCAAGCTTATAAAAATATAATAAAAGCTTCGAATTCTTATATCTTTATAGCAAAAAAATCTTCAAGCGCAAAGGGTTAACCATTAATGTAATATGTATAAAAATTCTGTCAACGTATGCCATTACAAAGAACATCAAAGTCGGTATCAGATACAATTAGTATCTGAGTATACTTCTCAGAGTATACCTCTCGCTACTGATTCCTTTCTTAATACTTAAAAATAGTAACAATAAACGTACAATTGGCTCCAGCGGTACAGCAATGTTGCGAATAAATGCGATTAATGACAATCTTGACTGAAGCAGAAATTATGATGTCATATAATTGGATTCATAATATTGACTTTTATTATTTACGAATATTCGTTACATTCTTCGCAATAAGTTGAATGTAAATAGAGGAATTAGTTTAGAAATACGTTAGTTAAAGCTTGTTATAATCACCTGACTTGAATTCCTTAAATTTCCTTTTATGGGATTATTTAAAAACAATAATCTATTTATCAACTATAAATAATGATACTGATTTTAGAAATTATGTTAATTAGACATTTCTCACTTCGTTTAGCAAGTACTATAAGTTTTGGAAGCTATTTTTCAAATCCTGCATATTTGTTAAATTATTTTCTAGCTTTACTAATATAATCTTCAATCTTTTCTATTGTTATAAACGTCACACCGTTTTAAACCTTCTGGTTCAACATATATATATCCCTCGTTAGATATAGGAAACGTAGTAAATATTTGAATCTTTCCATATATAAATACAGTGTTCCCACAGTAATGTTCTTGTGAAAATACTCTCTTGAAGTGTTCTAGTGAGACTATCACTCTGATAATTTTCGCCATTGCTTTTTATTGCTCCATGTCGTTCTATTTCATTCGATCTCAATATGTCTTACTCGTTTCCTTTTTCACGTGATAAAGAAAGATATTTGATTTGAAATCATATTCATGATTTTATGAAGAATGATGGATGATTCTATTATACTGTGACCAATCAAATCTGCATACCTTCCTCCATCTATCTCCTCCAATCTGAACAGTAAACTTTTGTGACTGATTGTACCTAAGGAAATGGCAAAGTGACGACCAGTTTCCTAAAGCCAGATATTCATCAGTTCCGCAAATGCATGTAAACATTCGAGATCATTGAAAGATGTTAACAAGTATTTACGATGAACATTTGTTAAACGTCAGAAGCATTAACTAGCATTTGCATTTACGTGTGTCGTGAACTATTCAAACAAATGTTTTATACAGACACGATTTAACACTACGCAACTTGTACAACACCATGTGACTTGGTAGTTGTACTAGGTAATGATACTTGGTTTTATTTTCTTAGTATCGTGCTGTTGGGATTATTATATAAAAATCAAGTACCGATGATAAAAATTTGAAAGTACGTATTTTTATATTATTTTTTATACAGAAATCAAATTCGTAGAAATTATTTTTCTATTCAAATTTCTCACACAAGGAAAACCCAAATTTTTTCATAAAAATTATTGAAGCCCGAAATTCATACCACTGTTTCTTCAGTGTATACAGTAAAGGAATTCTAACCCGGAATTCCAACTTTAATTTTATTTCTTTCAAAGTTATAATACTTTTTATATTTATGTGGTACTTAAATTTGAATTCAGTGTAAAAAATACTACAGAAATACATATTTCCAAAATTTTTTCTTCAAAATTACTGTCACTTGATCTCCCCACCCATCTCTCTCACACTTTTATGAATACTTTGAAATCCTCATTATAACAACAAATATAATATGTTTGAATAATAGTAAACAAAATGTGGCACTATCTGAAACACTGCATTTTTTAATTATTAAGCAATATCGTTCGTGATAAATACTGAAAGTAATAAAAAACTATTTAAATCTAAATTATTTGAAAATAATAAAGGTAGAAGCTATTAAATAAATGTAATACGAGAAAAATATTTTGTCGACAGAAAACGGTCGATTACTTTAAAATTTGTATTAATATCGAGTATACTCTTTTGAACTGAATTATAGTCATCGAAATGAATTCCGTGTGATGATATTTTATAGCTTAGATACTGTAATCTTAAGCATAATGTAATTATATTAAGCTCTAAAAGTATTGTCATTACGCTAGAGAATGAACAAGTATATAACAAGAAGCCGTATACTTGCATACCTCACGTTGGCGTAGCGTCATTATGTAGGACATGTCCGGTTTCCCAAGGAAGTGGTGGCGGTGTATTGGCTAATGACGAAGAGGAACACCGAGCCATTGAAAATCGATCAATTGAGCAACGCTCTAAACCTATAAAATAATACATGCGCATTATAATATGTTGCCACGAATACTGTAAAGCTTATGTACATTTCGAAAAATATAATGTTACTGCAGAGAACAATATAATTTCGCTATTTTTACATACATTCACAGACTATTTTCTCTGACAAACGAATAACGTTGACATTATTGAAGTGAATCAATAGAAATGTGAATGAAAACGTATGTAGTGGATTATATAAATTCAAACAATTATACATATGTACGTTTTAAATAATAATATGAAAATTGACATTCATATATTAGAGTTTATAGTGCGTATTCGACGAACCTAATTATTTTTTAACTGACTTAAATTTCTGATTACTAAGTGAAATTTAATTAGAACTGTGAATATATTATTTTTATGTGTATGCTTTGATATAAAAGAGAGAGTAAAAACATGGGATATATAGTATTTATAATTTTTTAACGTATGTAATGTATCTACATTATCTATTATTATTTAATAGTACTTAGTTTGAATAGTTAACTCAACAAAGTTAATAAACTCAATAAATGAATAAACTCAACAAAGTTCTAAAGACTGTTTCCGATAATTAGAGGGTTCTTGAAGTTGAAGGTTCTTTCTTACGAGCTAATACTTAATTAAGGGAAATTCCAGAATAATCCGGAATACTATCGACCCATGGAACAGTGCTGTCATAAAGTGTTTTCATTAGGAGATATTCGATATTGTACTATGGTCATCGTCTATCGAGAAATTCGCAATATGGTATTAGAGGTATTTTATCTTTAAAAAATAGTTCCATCATCGATAACATTATTATCTTACATAGCATCTTGTTAAGGGAGAAAAAACAAATTTTAATGACATACTAATGACAAGACGATAAAACTGTTCTTTTCGCGTTTCAGTAGTCTGAAGTATATATTCAGCAATGTATACTTCAAGTTGTATTAATTCTTTGCACTCGGCGATTTTTTCGTTACAGGAAAATAGTAATTCGAAGACTTTCTGCCATAAAGTCTAGGATATTTTTAAAACGGCAAATAAGAAATCGTATGCAAATTAATAAGTAGAATTATTTTATTTCGACATTCCACGCATCGTTGGCTAATTTTAAATTTGGTATATTAATTAACACCGATCTTTAGAATCTGATTAAATGGTAATTGAGAGTCACCTCTCGAGTGCAAAGGGTTAATATTTTACTCAATCTGCTAAAGTATTATATAATATGAGAAGAAGGAAATAAACGAGTTCGATCATTCGATATATAAATGGCGTAAAGAAATGTTTTAATATATTTTGTCAATGAAAAATTGCTCCGATTACTTTATTCTAGAATATAAGATTCTCTTTAGATAAAGGAGGCAAGTACATTTCTTATATATATCGTTATATATATAAAAATTCATGCAATTAATTTCAAAATTTGCTTCATTCAATAACATCTTTAATCACTTTACAGACAAATCAGATAGCTTGCTATGAGAAATACAATATAATATGCATCTGTTTCATTAAAATTGATCCATCAGCATTATTTTTTAAATATTCCAATATTAATGACTCAGAAAGTATATATAAGTATTCTGCCCTTTTACACCTTATTATACATTGACAAAAATAAAATCTGAATCTCCTCGCATCATTAGCTCGAAATCCAGATTTTAGTTTATTTTATTTTTTCCTTGTCTTAAATAGTAGTCTGAAGTCTTGTAAGTAATATACGAGAGGTCCCAACCTTTAAAATAAATTATTTCTGAATGCAAGGAAGTGAAAACTGATCCGCAATCTTGCCTGCTGTAACGCATGACGTGACAATCTATCAGCATGGATTCTATAGGTTGTAAAATCAGAAAGGACGAGGCGTCGACATTATATATGTCTACTTTTAATCTGCTTTTGGTGGATTGACTTAAAATTAAAACGAAATATTGATAATACTCTGTAACGTTTAACTCCAAAAGGCTTTTCCAGTGTCTATAAAATATAAGCACTATTAATTTATTCATGAGACCAATGGCTGCTGCACTGTACGTCACGCTCGACGAAAAATGGATTAAAACATTTAATAGACGATCGTTTAAAAATTCTAAAAAAAGGTCGAATCGCTCGTAAATTCAGTCGATTATCAGCGCAATAGACGAATTAAAGTCGAAGTTGATACGTACAAGACAGCAATGAATGATCAGTAAAAAATTAAGGATACGTATGAAAATTATATTCCGAAATTTTAAAGCGTTTTTCTCGAAACTATGTTTTTAAAAACGAAGTGTAAGATATCTCGAGATCTAATCGACCGATCATAATGAAATTTTGCAGATATCTTTATTATAACATTTGTTAGACATGGACTTTCAATTTTTCTAAAATTGTCAACAATTTCGAAAAATATTAAACAAAAATGTAGAAATTTTAAGTAAAAATTCGATACATCAAATATAAATGGCTAACATTTTGCTAATTTCCAAAAATATTATAATGTTCGAACGTCAATGCCTAAAGAATATGTTATAATTTCAAGTCCTTTCTGATTTCTTCATGCCACTAATCCCATTTGGTTGGAATCCTGCATATCGAAAAGCCATAATAAAAAAGATTACTACAGATTGATGACGTCGCAAAGCTAATTAAGGGACATTTTTTGAAAAACATAATGCTGTTTTAAATAGCTTATAATATGTTGAAATAAGTTATAATATCTTAGATCAATCAAGCGTTCCCTTTATCTTCAGTGTTCTTTTAAATTGTCACTAATTTTTGAACGCGTTGAACTGTCCTGCCCCTTTAAAAAATACCTTTTCCCTAGAATATTTTCCGTCTACGTGAGTCGAAATAATGTAGCAGGAAATAAGATGAAAGTTCCTGTTCCAACCATAAGATATAACGTCCACGAATATTTCAACCCTTTTTTCATTTCTCTATATAATTAAAACCTTTTCACTTTTTTGAGCAAATAAAATTTACCGTATTTTTAAGTATTACTCGATGATCTTTAAACGTAGCAGCAAATTAAACTACTGATTAAGTTAAAGAATCCTGCCTCTTTATCGTCAAAACACTAATACGAAGTTTTCATTTTAATCTTCTGCACGGACATATCGTGTACTCCAGTGATAACGGCTTGTACGGAAGTCAGGACCTTTTCCGCTTTCTGGTGCTTACATTTACTGTAGGGAGATAAAAAGAAGTCTTGCGAGACGGCACAGAAACAAGAAGGGTACTTTCTTTGCTTTGCCTGACTCTACCTTTGATGCTCCCGAAAGCCTTACTTTTAGATTCTCGACACTATATGCTTATATGTATAATACTAAAAAGAGTTATGTATGTTTCGTGTGATTCCTTCGTCACGCGATACTATTTGTATATTCCAATTTGTATAGAGAGATCAACTCATTAAGGATCTAAGAGAGAGCTATTGTAAAAACATCATAGTAGTAACATTTATATCATTCTTGTACAGTTTATTAGATTAAGAGAAAGATTTGATTAATTGATCATAAATGTTGTGTCTATATATCTAACACTTTTATTCGACTTTATACACGTGTAGGTAATCATGAAGGTGATCTAAGTCAAAAATACAAAACGGAAGATCTAATTTTTTATTTTATGTTGCACTAATTTACATTACTGTAGGATCATTGCTAGATTAATCCTATGCAGACAGAGATTTGCGTGTCTAATAAACAACGACTCCTTAATAACAAAACAGATTTATTTAAACTAAAATACTACGTTACTCTCAAACACACGATTTTCTACTTGCTACGTCTCGACTACACAGCATTCTGCCTCGCCCGCGCCCTTATACCCTTACCTAAAGTTTAACACTCTCTCTTTTCATACACAGGCTTTCTTTCTCGATCACTCGATACAGTCACAGATATCCCGTCAAAACGATCCTTTCGCCTTGTCGTTTGTTCTTTCGTTCGCATCCTAGATATCGCCCTGAACACCCGAGTCGAACCCGATAACGCTGCTTATTATTCCTCGCTTTTCGAGAAGCGGCCCGAGCGTTCCCATGCATTCACTTAGAACTAAGACTACATACCCATTCGCCCCGCTATCGCTCTTAACCCTTTGCACTCGGTGATTTTTTCGTTACAGGAAAATAGTAATTCGAAGACTTTCTGCCATAAGGTAGACGATATTTTTAAAACGGTAAATAAGAAATCGTATGCAATTTAAGACGTAGAATTATTTTACTTTGATATTCCACTCATCGTTGGATAATTGTAAATTTGATATATTAATTATCATTCATCTTTAGAATCTGATTAAATTGCGACTGAGAGGCGCCTCTCGAGTGCAAAGGAAGGGTTAATACTATCTCCTTTGCTAGAGTCCTTCCCAACTCACAATACCACATTACATTAATGTGAAATTATTTTTGTAAAAATAGTAAAAATTGGATTATCAAATGTGGGCAACTTTCACCGCGGCCCATAGTCTTCCGGCGGGAGAAAGCTCTTCGTTGGAGTTCTAGGAAGGCCTCGCCGAGGCCCAAGGACAACAGCTACAGATGGGGATGCTAGACGCAAAGCTGGGGCGTCTGGACTGAAGCTCAGCGGAAGAGGCTATAGACACGCGAAGACAAGGCGACGGAAAGGGGGCATGCCCTATAAAACAGCGAGCGATGCGTTTTTGGGGCACTAGCCGACCAGCGTACTGAGAGAATAAAAGTGTTACCCAGGAACAAAGCGGCTACTTATTGAAATCCTTCTTACACAAATAGAGTTAGAAATTTCGTCGCAATTAATTCTTTTGATTTATAATGTATTTAAAATGCGAAACTATGAATATTTCGGAAGATTATGTACGATTTAGGTCACTTTCATATTCATCTGAACACGTGTAGCTCACGCGCTAATTTAATCTGGTGTAAGTTAGGCTGCGGTTTGGGTTAGCTGCAGAAACTAAATAATAAGATACAAGATACTAGACGACGTAAATTGATTGGAACTTACAATTGACTTGCTTAGTTCTTACATGCTTTTCTCTGTGAAAAATTTTACCTACTGCTAATTGGTTTCAAGAAAAAGCAAGATGTGGAGCAAATGTGAATATCAGTTGAAAAAACAACCACAAAGTGTCATTGAAACTAAAGCACCACGCAAGAAAGACGTATTTAAAGCCGAAATTGTCCATTATTACATTTGGCGATAGATTCTGGAGTTTCGAGCTTGAAATTTATAGGTTTAAAAAATACATAACATAACGAAACTATGCTTCAATGATATATGTGTACAAATACGATATTCATACTGCGAAATTGTTCCATTGCGGAACAATGGACATATTTTTGCCTTGCCGGCTATCCCAGATAATGATATCGAATTGAACTCGATTCGCCCATATTGTGGCAATAAAGATAATTTAGAAGCTTTCCAATTGTTTTTACAAGCCAAAGCGGATACACAAGGTAGGATCAAGAATAATAATCCTTTAATAGGCTCAAGAGATCTCTAAAAGTACCATTACTCGACCAAGATACTTTTGAGTCCAGCCTATCTTCGATGCAACGCCTTGATAATTGTCTGATCTGCTGCAGAGAAAACACGATCGTATAAATCTTAAACATCTGTGAGAACTTCGATCCTTCATACGTAACTACTCAAGCTGTGATCGTTCGTGGCTATCACTCGTAGCTAGACAACAGTCGTGGCTATCATTCGAGTCTTGAGCACCACACATTTATCATAGTAGAATCGATTGCCCAATATTAATTTGGCGGACAGCATTTGAAATTGTTCGTACACAAAGTAGATGTGTTTATAGAGGCATTACCTCTGAGTCCACTAGCAAGAGAATTACCGAGATAACGATCAAACAAATTTCCTGTGCCCCACCTTACAATAAATGAGACAGAAGGCGAATTTATTACATTAATCTGGTAGTTACCGCAACTATCCGAAATATGATTGGTTACGATATAGTAAAGTCTTGAAATCAGTCAAAAGCAAAATATAAGATTTGACTTCCGTAATAGCGACTAATACATTTTGAAAAGATAAAAGTCTTGAGTGTTGCATATGACTTACTATAACCGTTATCTGTCAACGGTTTATTTTACGAATGCCTAGAGAATTATGTCGTTATTATTACTACTTTAATTATTACTTCTATTGTGATTTGTCTAGTAATTCCGCTTTCAGATTAGTTGAAGCGTGGACTTGAAAAGGCTGAATGTTTTGTGAAAAAATGTGTTTTCTATAAAAATGATGTTTATATACATTTCAATATTAATAAATAAGGATTCAAGTGTTATCGGAACAATTAATTTAGTTTTTAGTATATATTTTCTGGTATAAAATGTATGATATACGACTACTTTCCTAAATTAGATTGAATGTACCAGTGAACTCCGTGTGCTTACAATTACACCTTGCTTTCGATTATGACAACAGTCTAAATTTGTTAATAAGTGACATTTTGACAAATAAAAAGTAGCTCTCCTCGGAACTTTAATTTTGGCACATTCTACCCTTTTTATTTCTACTGATCAATTGATATCTTATAAAATCTCACAACGCTGTACAAAATATCTATGTATTATATGTATAACGCACTAATATTTACTCGGCAGCTATCGGAATGAGAAGCATCGTAAAAAAAATGCAGGTTGTCAGTCTAGGGTGGTCTCTAGAGATTAATGTAAAATTATAAAATAACCGCTCT
>NW_016908010.1:19667-23483 GCF_001483705.2 Eufriesea mexicana
TGTAATTTTCTCGATCGGTTTATCAGATGAATTTTAACCGATAAAAATGGCGTTAGCGAATTCGGGCGTAGAAATTAAGAGAGAGATTTAATAAAAAATAAATTGCTTCGAGAATTTATTGCGCTTCTAAGGGAAAGTGGGTAAAAACAATTTAATATAGATGTTCATCAGAAAGAACTTATATGCTATGGCTACAATAAAGGAGGTCACAGTATTAATCAATGCAGAAAGGAACAATTGGAAAGGAAAGCAACTAATTCGAAGTTTTCCAAGCATTCCAAGAACAGTGAATCAAGTCTAATGTCTGCCCTATCAGCGAAACTAGACAAAAGAAAGTGACAAATAGATCTGGTGCTAGCAATCGTACGACTCCAAATAAAGATTGATTACAAGAGTTCAATGAGAGTGCAGAGAAACAAATTACACTTGAGAATAATAAATACTTCCATGTAACGGGTTCAGGATACGTCGAAGTAATTCTGCGTGGAGAGTCAAAACCCAATGCATCTTCGAATGTGTTATATATGCCAAATTTGAGCACCAATTTGCTGTCCGTCAGTTCGTTGGCACGAAAAGATCATGATTGTATTTGATAAATTAAGATGTAAAATATATAGAGAAGATAATTGCGAAATCAATGATAATTACATCGTAACTGGTAGAAATGAAAACGGAATATATAATTTAGATCGAACTTCGATTATGAATCCATTCCGTAAAGAGCTAGGAGTAAAGGCATATGGAGTAGATTTTGATGATTCAAAAAGAAATCCATGTATCGCTTGTATAAACGGTGAACAAAGTAGAAAACCTTTTAATACTAATAAATGACAGAGAACAAATGAATTACTTAAATTCTTGCATTCTGATATCTCAGGACCGATAAGGGATGCAAGTTGGTCTGAAACCAGATACCTTTTCGACATAGACGATCATTCGAGTGTGACGTTTGTGCACCTTTTAAAGAAGAAAAGCGATTTAAGAATTTAAATATTTATGCTTAATGCATTTAAGAGTTTAAATATTGGGTTGGAAATGCAAAGGGAAGAGCACTGAAGTATAAAGAAGAAGAAGAGAAAGATAAAGGATTCATCAATAATGAAATAGCACAAATTCTAAAAGCAGAAGGAATTCGTTGAATAATAACAATACAATACAGGACAGAACAGAATGTCGTGGTACAATGTACAAACAGAACATTAGCAGACAGAACTCTCTATATGTTAGAGGACACACGCTTAAACAAAAAATATTGAGAATAAGCAGCGAGGCCTGAGGTATATTTGAAATACTATTCCTCTTCGAGAGCAGTACGAGCGAAAACTCCATTTGAAGTCTGGATGAAAATACAAAGCATTCATACATATACCTAAACAAAAAGAGAAAAATTTGACTGTAAATCAAAGGAGTGTAAATTCACGGACTACTTCACCGGATCAAAAGATTATAAGCTGGTAGACCCAAATAGTCCATCAAGAATCATAAAAGCTCGTGACGTCACATTTATAGAAAATCAAATCACAAAAGAAAACAATTCAACAGTAAAGGAGAACGTGCTTGAAAGTTGCATAGTCGATACGGAATTGCATAATCAACCTAATCAGCAAGAAAATGAAGAAAAGGATAAAATACGATAATAATAGAACCGACAGAATGTACAGAAACTATGATGAGAATGAAGAATCAACATCCAATAACAGTTCATATTTTGACCTGGAGGTTTCTTCGTTGACCCCTGTAGAAAATATTGCTGTTGAAAACGACACATCGGTATCAGAAAATTGAAAATATCCGCAGTGAGAGAGGAAGGCAAGAGAATTTCCAGGGACAGTCGGGCATCGGTCATTTTTAGCAACAGATGATATACCGTCTTCGATTCAAGAGGTCATAACTTCGATAGAAAAAGACGGTTGGGGATTGCCTATGGACAATAGAATGGATTTATTAAAGAAAAATAAAGTATAGGAACTCGGTACGCTTCCGGATGATAAGGAATAAATCAAATCAAATCGTGTCTTTTTGAAGAAAAACGACGAAAAACGTAATGTTATTAAATTTAAAGCACGGTTAGTTTATTTATTATTAGTTAGACTGTTTTAAGATTGATGGAATTGATTTCAATTAAGTTTATTTTCCTCTAATTTACTCGATAATTTAATTCCTTATGTCGCTTGCAATCCAAATGAGTATATCATGCAGTACAATACATATATCATTGCACAACCATCAGTACACTTTTTTTTACCTATTAACAAATTAGAGGACCCTAACAAATTCGATGAAAGATCACATCAAGAATTGATAGGCTATCTATACCATCTTTCCATTTGTATAAGACTCGATATCACACTATGAGTTCATTCAATAATTATTATGACGAGACATTGGACAACTACAAAAAGGGTTCTGAAGATATCATTGTTGTATGACTAACGATTCGTTGGTTCTTAGTCACTAGAAGGACCTGGCTGATAAACGCAGACCAATTTCAGAGTCCAAAAACAATTGACTCAATCCCACCTTCATTAAGGTTCAATGATCACCTCCCCCCCACCCCCCCACAAAAAAACTAACATTATATAAGCCCCCACAAAATTTTCGAAAGGACAGTTTCAGTACAGTTTTCAGTTCAAAAATCAGTCCAGTCAGTTCCAGTTTCAATTTCTGTTTTGTTTTTTCTTCTCCGCCGACATATATTTTTCCAACGTAGCCTTGTTGCTAGAACTCGTGTTGTATATTGAAATTCGGGCTCCAACATCATATAAGAACTATGAATTTTCGATTATGATACGAAAAGATAAATGTAAATATACTAGGATACGCAGATACTGATTTTGCAGTAGATGAAACAGATCGTAAATCATATACGGGCTCTTTTTCGATGGGAAAAGCATCTATAAGTTATGAGAGTAGAAAACAATCGATTACCTCTATTTCAACTTGCGAAGCAGAATATGTGGTTGTTTCAAAAGCACGTAAAAAAAGGAAACTATCAAAGAATTTATTTCTCGAATTAATTGGTAAAGACATATGCACCACGTCATTCAACGATAATCAATAATATTTACATATGGGCAAATGATCAAATATCCTATAAAACGACAAGACATATTCATATAAAGCATCATTTTGTAAAAGAAACAACCAGATAAGCTATTCTAAAATTGCAATATTTGAGTACCGATCGAATGATAACAGATGTACGGATAAAAGCTTTATCAACTAACAAACATTCAAAATTTGGGGAAGCTTAAAATTTAGTAGATTAAGAACAAATTAGAGTCACAATTAGAAGGGGAAAAAGGAAAAATATTTTCGTCTGTATTAATACTATTTACTGTAGGATGCTATTTCTGGGAAAGAAATCACGAAACAGCTAATGCCGATTCGGGATTTTAGTTTAGAAAAACAAATTAAAAACCGATCAATGACCTATGCGTGGTATTATTGTAGAAACAAATCGAACATCAACCGATACAGTTATGAAACACTATTTTTGGAAGTAAAGATGAGTGGTCTTTACGGAGAGATGAAACGCAGGTCAACGGAATCGTAATCGTTGCGGGGAGCGAATCGCGGATCGACAAGAGGCATGATTTTCACGGGGGAAAATCGCGAATCAGAAAAGTGACGTAATTTTCATGAAAGTAAATCGCTAATCGGCTAAATCATATCAGCCAATTAATAAAAACACGATTAACGAAAACACGAGGGGGGCAGGGCATAAAAGCAGGACTCTCGACGATACAGGGAGAGTCCTGAGTGGAGAAGCCTTGAAGGATCCTCGTGACGTTATTTTAGTATTATTTTCTTACG
>NW_016908010.1:25898-40158 GCF_001483705.2 Eufriesea mexicana
GGGATGACCCTTCAGAATTACCGAGGTTTATAACACGTCCTTTGGCTATTGAGCGTAGGCGAAATGAAGATTTGAAAGAATATTAGTTTCATTGCCCCCCAATATACCTAGAGCCCAACTCTAAAATAGTCTGTCTTTCCGATCGTGTTATAAACCTTAGAAATACCGACCCCATGGCTCATTTAGCGATGCCAAGGCGGGATACTCCATATGCACCGAATAACACATCCTATGTAATACGAATTGGTATGAGAATGAATTTAAACAGATTTTGTTAGTTTCTCGTAACACTATCATTATACGCTCTTTAATGCTGGATTTATTAAACTAATCGAAATATCTTGTCTCAGATTTTTGTTTTTGCTATTACTAAAAACATACTGCTGGTTTTGGCAGAATTAATGTTATCTTGATTTTAAACATAAGAAATTAAAACGTAATTGTATGTAGAGCTATTAATTTTTATCGTATCATTTTAAATATCGTTGTTATTAGTTTTAGATTCATATCAAAGATTGGGAATTTTAACGTCATTGAAAATTAATTTAAACTCGTTACACGGAAAGGTTTAAAACGTGTCAGACATCATTTTATGCGATAAAGAAATTTATATAGCTAAGCAAGGTACGGAATAGTTGGCTCGAACGATATAGCAAAGTCGTAAAATCAGTAGAGTGTAGAAGGAAAATTGTTTTAAGATATTTCAGAGAAATAAAGAGCTCGAGCATCGATCAATACCGTCGGAAAACCATTTGGAACGGGCTGCTGAGTATTACAAATGACTATTTACGAAATGTTAAATCTTTTTAAATGTTTTAATTATTAAGCACAAATTAGTAGTAGTAAATAGTAGCAAATTCGCAGTAAATAGTGATTAATAGACTAAGTTGAAATTAGAAGTTAATTGGTAGATTTTCAATTTTATTAACTTACATAGAATACCTATAATAACAAATTGCATGTGATTCTAGTCGATGACATCAATAGTGCCACATTGATATTAAAGTAGACCGTCAGTAGATACACTAATTTATGATTTTGTTATATCGTCCGAACGAACGCTATACTCGATTAGGGTAGTTTTCAATGTTGAACTTGATTCTTTAATATTCACTTGACTTCTACACTTGTAACTGTACTGTACGTACGCATGCACGTGTGTGTTAAGTTAAAAGCAAATTGCAGAGTCGATCCAATTTTCCTATATTTATATAACTAGAAATCTCAAAAATGTTCAAATAGTATTACGTTATAATGCTATATTTTTAACATAACTTTGTTGAAAAATTGGAATAAAATGATAAAATGAAGTTAAACATTTAAAATAAGTACTACTGTAATAATTCAATATTCAATATGATATACTGTAAAAACATCTTATTTCTCTCATAATATGTTTATCGTAGATCACAAATAAATTTTGCTACAATCACCTTTGATAAGAAATGATTGAAGATATATCATTTAATTGCTCATTTGAATCATTTATAAGCAACAGTCTTGATCTCTATACATTACTAACTTTTCTGTATAGTTAAAGTATGTAATACATACAATATTATTTAAAAATATGAATGTATTGGAAAACCGCGGTATCAAAATAGCATAAATTTTATGTGTCTTTTGTATTTAATTTAAAAAATTATACATTCACTGTTAACCCTTAGCACTCGACGATTTTATCGTTACAGGAAAATAATAATTTGAAGACTTTCTGCCATAAGGTCGCCGATATTTTTAAAACGATAAATAACAAATCGTATGCAATTTAAGATGTAGAATTATTTTACTTTGATATTCCACGCGTCGTTGGGTAATTGTAAATTTGATATATTAATTAACATCTATCTTTAGAATCTGATTAAATGGTGACTGAGAGGCGCCTCTCGAGTACAAAGGGTTAAGTTATTTATAATTAACTTAATTCAGAGCTGTTTCAAGATGTAATGCATGTAATCCACAAACTTTATATTTCTTATTGTCGGTAACAGTACGAACTATATAATTATAAATAAAGGAAACAAATTATATTTTCTGGGTGTTAAGTTGAAAATTATCAATCAAAGATACTTTAATGTGATCAATATTTAGAACTAATTACAGTAACATGAGCCAGTCTTTTAATAGCATCCATTATTGGAGTTGACTGCGTTCTCTCGTGCACCGTCCATAAACGAAGATTTACGGCAGTCGCTGATAACAATCAGTTCCATTTATCCACAGAACTTCGATGCCTTTTCCATAAAATTCATTATTGAATTTCACTGATTCATGCATTCAAACTGATTGTAAGTCAACCAACATCTATATTATTGACCAAACGTTAAATTAAACTGTACTTTAATGTGAGCGCATATTATTGTAAGGTAAAGGTATTAAAGGAATTGGAATACAGATACCTAATATATAATGTTAACAGAACATGAAATATATTCAAATCGCTCTAAAAAAATCTAGCTCAAATATTGCAAAATATTTCTTTTATAACTTTCAATTTTAACCCTTACATGCCTGTAATCACCCAATTGTGTAAACCAATTAACACGCCAGTTTTCTGAAATTTAATTTAAACTATTCTTAAACTATTAATATCTTTAATATTTTCACTACCACTCTCATATGTGTCATAATATTCCGCGTTACTTTATTTGTAAAAGGTTAAAAAGAAGAAAAACGTATATTGTCAAATATATATTGTCAATAGGGAATTTATTTTTCTGAGATAGAAGCTGCTTGGCCTGATAACGAAAACCTTAATATCTTAAATTCTTTTATTACATGAAAATTTATTATTCTACAATTTAATTCGAATAGAAACAATGCTAAGAGAAATAAATAATTCCATATAATAATTTTTCCTTAAATGATTATTTCTTACGAGTATTTACTTTATTTTAAACATAATTCAACCAATAATATATTTTAGATAGTACTATTCAATGCAAAAGAATTGCCAACTGCGTTAAGTGAGCTTCTAGAATTCATATTAATTTAATTTGTAGGACTGTATTATGATATTGCATACAACTTTTGATATTTACATCCAATTCTTGTTATTATTTTTCTTATGGATAACTTCTAGCTTTTGAAAAATTAAAAATATAACAGTTGAGATTTTTAAGTTGAAACTTCCTATTATAGTAAAAAATTATGAACCATTTTATCAAAATATGTATATGTCTATAATTGTTTATACAGATTAAAATTAAATAACTAAATAACTTATGCTCTATACATATAATATATGTTTAGGTTCAAAAGAACAAGAAACACTATATTTTCTTAGAAAAGCACTTCATCGTTAAAGTTAGTTCTAAATGTTAAATCTTAATAGAAACTATGCGCATATAGCAATATGTATTTTTTTAATCATGTGTATGCATATTTTATATTCTACGTGTGCAAATTTGTATTTGGAAATTACTAGAACACAATTATGAATACATGTTCTTCTGTCTTTAATTTTTCAAATTTTCCTATGATTTCATTACTTTACTAAAATTTTATGGAATTTTATAAATACAGACTGCACTAATTTGTAACATTTGCAAGGATAGAAACTGATTCTAAATATAGAATTATATCGAAAGTGTGAAATCGAATTTTATCATATGATATATTGTTTCCGACATAATCGTTACTAAATTCTGTCATATATAAATACATTAATCATATTATGAAAAATAGTGGTCCATAGTACCATTTGAAAGCTTAAATAATTAAATATACATATGCATGTAACTAAATTCTGGAAGGTAAATAAATTATTTTATCGATAATGAAATATTTCATTTTACATTTGCAATTTTTTTACAAATTTTTACATATAAATACTTATTACACGTCAATTTTTATTTCTGACTTATTATGTACGTAAATATTTATGTTATATAGATTTAATACCTATTGATTAGTTATACTGACTTCACACGAAATAAGTAAATTGTTAGTATTACCTAAAACATTAAAACATAAGATTAGAAATTGAGTATAAATTCGAAAATAAAATAGTAGAAGGGATAAACTAGAACTTTGATAGATAAAACTTGTTCCGTCATGGAACAAGGAAGACACCTTTACGGTCTTCCAACACCCAGGTCTTTGGGGTCAAAACAATTCGGCATCGGAATTTTCCTATCCATGCCTTCTGCATGTTTGAAAACTTTCTCTGTTATTATGACTTCTCGTGTCGCGGAACACGAGAATCCTTGAAAACTCTAATTTAACGAAATTAGACGACGGCACTAAGACTGACAATAGATCTGAGGACTGCACGTGGTCCGCACACGTTGGCATCCTCAGGCCCTAACGAGGGGCTATAAACGGCGGATGGGGTCACCAGTACAAGGGTGGACCCCGCGTACCTCGCCTTGAAGGAGGGGGTTCTCTCCACCACCGTCTTCGTTTGGAAGGATCTTCCCTTTCTTCAAGGTGACCGATTTGCGGACCAAGGGAACGCCTTTGGTCCAATTAGCCAATAATATTTAAGGAGCTCCCAATTTTTCCTAAAACCGAACTTAGGAAAATCGAGGAGAGACTTTAAAGCGAAACCTCAACGAGAACAGTTCGAGACCTTCAAGAGAGCAGTTTCACGAAAACCTTAAATCAAAATCGATTCCTGTCGTCGTACAAGAGTCCAGCATTCGACTCCAGCCGAGATATTCTTTTTGCTCGTGATAATTGAAACAGTTATCCAATATTAATTTGGCGGATAACACAGCGAGATAGCGAGACGGACTTACAACCCGTCAGAATTTCCCCAAAATTCACTGGCGACACGACAAAACTCAATATTTTGTTAAAAAAATATAAGAATGTTTTTAATAAATTGTAACATAAAAACTAATTTGCTCTTTGATTAAATAACATACTATTGTACATATCTATTAAAGTTCCATAAATGAGTTAATAATAATAAATAAAATAAATAACAAATATACTAAAAATGAAACTAAATATTACATAATATTTAATAATCATTAGTTTTATTTGGTAGGATTCAAAATTTCAAGTAACAACTGCTGGAGTTAAAATTTGTTAACTAGCTCTTTTACATCCTTCATTTATATATGATAATTGATATTTAAGTTTGGTTTAAATAACGTTACAGATCATAGAATACAATTTAATAATATGAATAAAGATATTTTAATTTTTCTTTATGGCATATTTTTTTGTATTATATTTACAGTTTCATTACACTGTAAATTTTTTTTAATATAGTTTCCAATTTATATATGTATATTGTTAAACTTGTTAATTCTATACGTGAAAACATGAATTGTAACAATACATGTATCCACTGTTACTGTATATAAAGTGGAGTATCATTACAATATCAGAACTATCTTAATTCAATTTACTGTATTGAAATGGAGGTTCTTGATGATCAGCATATGGCGTATGCTCGTATGGCATTGTTTCCGAATAACATTAACGGAAAAAAATTAATCAATTGTAGTGGAAACTTCGAATGGTGTCATGAAATGCATCTAAACCTCGAATAACGAACTTTCTGCCATTAATATTATGCTCATTATTATGACGAAATGCATATGACGTTTCTCCGTATGTTTCGTTTCATTTTCACTTTTTAAAAACACTATTTTCATATTTGCATAAATAAAAATTCTGTGCATGTTGAATAATTAACTATAAAATTTATTTCAATGTATTAGAAACTGTTTTTATCACTACACTTGAACAGAATTCGAGAAACTTTCTGTATAAAAGAAAATGTACCTTTATTTCTAACTTCGACTTCGACTTTGTTCAGATTATAGCGAAAAGATTAGTGAAATGAATTATATGGGCACAGTTGGGAAAGTATTGGCAAAAACATGATTATAATTTTACTATGTTTATTATATAACTAAGAGACAGTATCTAGACGTTAATCTTATGTGTTCAGTGTGTTCTGTGAGTTTTGACTCTGCTATGTGGGATTGGAATAAGTACGGCCCTGAAAGAATTTGAAGTGTGTCTGGGCTTAGAATGAAAGTGACTGTGTGCAAGAGGATTGACTGCGAAGAATATTAACGATAGAGTCGAGTGAAAGTTTAGGGATGCGTCCAGAGTAGTTGAAGTACCTGGCCCACCGAGGTTGCGTGGGAAAGGGGCATGACTGGGAAAGAAAGGGTATGGATAAGAACAGGATGAATGGTTTAAATAAGGATGCAAGGGCACGGGCGAGGCAGTCTCCAGAACAGTCTCCAGGAATCTATAAGAATTTCTAAGCTAGTGTCTAAGAGCGTATCAGTATTCGAATAAGAAGTCAAAGTCAAGCATACCCATAACGAATCCCTGTTGTTTCATAGTCGACAGTTTACATATAAGCTTATTTTATTCTATCAAGAAGTAAAACAACGCTATTTTAGCCAATCCACCCAACGCGATTCTACAGCTGTGTTCCATTGTATGTATTCTATCTAATGTATTTGGATTATTTCACTATTGAATGTTTTTGAAATTGTAGGAGGATAAGTTTGGACGCTGTTGTAATTTGGTTACTATTTTGGCGATAGGAAAAATTAACAGGAATTAAGGATATATCAGAAATATACTAAAGTAGTTTTGAATGTATTAAATGAGAAGGTTAACTGAGAGCACAGACAGATTTATATTATATAGATACCTAAAAATGGTCTACGGTTAAATATAGAACGCCTATAAATTTAAAATACAATTTAACTGCATAAACACTTTCATACGCATAAATTCGTCTATTATTGAATTAAACGGATTTTAAATAAAATGTCAATTTTATTTAAACATTATTTTAAACAAACAATACTTTATACTTTATATTATTAAATAAAACTCATGTAACTGACACATAAATTGTAAAAGTTAAAGTTGTAAATGCTTAATGCAGTTTTGATATTATTAATAAAACAGTTTTTTACAGATTGTCAGTTTTTTAGCTTTTGTATACGATACTCGAATACATGATACTCGATGATACACCAAATCAGGGTTTACAATCATATGAAGCTCCTTGCAAAATATTATTGTCAACCATTAATTGTCAGTTATTAAATGGAGAGTGGGAATAAAAGAGGTAAAACTGCCATTTAAGAAAAACATATTTTTACATGAAAACGATGTTTATGCAAATACTAATATTAGTAGATAAGGAGAGAAGCGTTATCCGAATGATTAATACAATTTTCTGCATTTCGTGTTTGGTGTGGGATATATGTTACATGACCAGTTCCTTAAATTAGGTTAAATGTGCCAGCGAACTCCGAGTACTCACAATCAAATCTCGTTTTCGATTCCAACAAGGACTTATTTTCTTTGCTCCCTGCTTGCCGCTCCTGATACATTTAATGTTTTTCAGAAAATTACGTAATGGATTTACAACCTTTCTTAAAATATGAAAATCATTTTATTAGTAATTAGTAGAATTTTAAAACATCAAATTAAAGATAATGTAATATGTGACACGCGTAATAAATAATTGTTATATTTTGTAGATAAATGATATTTTAGAAAACAAGAACTTATTTTCCTCTAAACTTTATAATTGGCACTTTTAACCTTTTGCATTTTCACTCTTCTATTATTTTAAAATTCTTACGATATTATAATAATTATATATTATTGAAACAAATTAGAGGACCCTAACAAATTCGATGAAAGATCACATCAAGAATTGATAGGCTATCTATACCATCTTTCCATTTGTATAAGACTCGATATCACACTATGAGTTCATTCAATAATTATTATGACGAGACATTGGACAACTACAAAAAGGGTTCTGAAGATATCATTGTTGTATGACTAACGATTCGTTGGTTCTTAGTCACTAGAAGGACCTGGCTGATAAACGCAGACCAATTTCAGAGTCCAAAAACAATTGACTCAATCCCACCTTCATTAAGGTTCAATGATCACCTCCCCCCCCCCCCCCCACAAAAAAACTAACATTATATAAGCCCCCACAAAATTTTCGAAAGGACAGTTTCAGTACAGTTTTCAGTTCAAAAATCAGTCCAGTCAGTTCCAGTTTCAATTTCTGTTTTGTTTTTTTCTTCTCCGCCGACATGTATTTTTCCAACGTAGCCTTGTTGCTAGAACTCGTGTTGTATATTGAAATTCGGGCTCCAACATCATATAAGAACTATGAATTTTCGATTATGATACGAAAAGATAAATGTAAATATACTAGGATACGCAGATACTGATTTTGCAGTAGATGAAACAGATCGTAAATCATATACGGGCTCTTTTTCGATGGGAAAAGCATCTATAAGTTATGAGAGTAGAAAACAATCGATTACCTCTATTTCAACTTGCGAAGCAGAATATGTGGTTGTTTCAAAAGCACGTAAAAAAAGGAAACTATCAAAGAATTTATTTCTCGAATTAATTGGTAAAGACATATGCACCACGTCATTCAACGATAATCAATAATATTTACATATGGGCAAATGATCAAATATCCTATAAAACGACAAGACATATTCATATAAAGCATCATTTTGTAAAAGAAACAACCAGATAAGCTATTCTAAAATTGCAATATTTGAGTACCGATCGAATGATAACAGATGTACGGATAAAAGCTTTATCAACTAACAAACATTCAAAATTTGGGGAAGCTTAAAATTTAGTAGATTAAGAACAAATTAGAGTCACAATTAGAAGGGGAAAAAGGAAAAATATTTTCGTCTGTATTAATACTATTTACTGTAGGATGCTATTTCTGGGAAAGAAATCACGAAACAGCTAATGCCGATTCGGGATTTTAGTTTAGAAAAACAAATTAAAAACCGATCAATGACCTATGCGTGGTATTATTGTAGAAACAAATCGAACATCAACCGATACAGTTATGAAACACTATTTTTGGAAGTAAAGATGAGTGGTCTTTACGGAGAGATGAAACGCAGGTCAACGGAATCGTAATCGTTGCGGGGAGCGAATCGCGGATCGACAAGAGGCATGATTTTCACGGGGGAAAATCGCGAATCAGAAAAGTGACGTAATTTTCATGAAAGTAAATCGCTAATCGGCTAAATCATATCAGCCAATTAATAAAAACACGATTAACGAAAACACGAGGGGGGCAGGGCATAAAAGCAGGACTCTCGACGATACAGGGAGAGTCCTGAGTGGAGAAGCCTTGAAGGATCCTCGTGACGTTATTTTAGTATTATTTTCTTACGCTTAATTAATGCTTAATTCCGAATTTAGTGTTTGTTTCATTCTGTTCATATTGTTCTATCCATTTTTGGTGTCTCAAACCGTTCGCGCAGACCCGACATTCCTTCGATAAAAGGAGGAACACATACACTATTTCTGTAAGCCGATGACAAAATAAAACCTGTTTTCGGCATTCTATATTACTAAATTATTACTTTTATCGCTCATATTTCTGTTCACTTAGTCTCCACATCACAGTTCCGATTGAAATGAACGTAAACATTGTGAGTATTGGTTTTATGAGAGCATAAGTGTAGGTTTTATATGTGTGATTGGTAATAAGGTAAAATATATGAAAGTTATTTGAGATGATATAAATATTATATGTGCGAGTGGAATCTAGTATGAATGTTGTTAAAACATGTTTAAAAGAATGTGCCAGAATGGAACAGTTACGTGAGAATCGCCAAATAGTAGACATGTGTTAATAAGAATGAGAGAGAACGAGAGATAGAGAAGAATTTTCTAGATAGCGTGAATTTTTTTGTTTTAAATATTATATTGCGAATTGATGTCAATATTTAAATATTACTATATAATATATTAACTAATAATTAAACTTTTATTAAATATAAAAACGTACAAGAAATTGGTTTCCATTTCTATCCACAAACATTATGTCAAGTTTGACGATATGTTTGACGTCTTCCTTGACATTAATTGGCTGTACTTTGAAAAGACGAGATACGATGTGCATAGTTTCAAAGTCCAGAAATCCATGGTGGTGCTATCTCTTCTTGAAGCCATTGCGACGCAGTCAGGTGCAGCTCAAAGGTAATCTTTCGAAGTAACCGTACTCCCTAGAGGGTTAGATCGAGGTTTCCTTGTACGTGTACCGATACTGAACAATTATTATCCAACATATCTATTTTGATTTCTAAAAGATTTTAGAACAATGTAAAAATACGTTTCATTATCATTACACGTGTAAATCGATTTCAGTCTATAACATTGTCTATGAAATCAAAAAAGGCAAATAGTCTCTTGTCCTGCACCGAGTTTCGAACATCAGTTAATATCGTGGAATATCAATTTGAAATTAACGTTAATTAACATTACCGACAAAATTTAGTGATAATAAATTGATAATAAATAATAATCAGTGAACTAAGTTGAAAATTAATGAAGTATCTTTTCTACTTTACTTCCTGGTGTTTAATACCTAAATCTACGCAAGCAATACGGTTCTTGGAACGATTTAGTCATTTTGTCGAATAGCCGAAAGCAACGTTCGAAATGTCATATCTTCATTGCATATCCCACTGTCCTGCATGTTAACATAACATAGACATGTTGATAGACAACGTTGCTTCTGAACATTATCGATTCGCCAAAATTGCCAAATTGGTCCAAGAATCGTGTCGTCTGCATTAGTTATAAATGACCCTGAGTGTAAGCGACATCTACGATATTATTCTGGTACTGGTAAGTTGATAAGTTGATAATTGACAATCATTTTTATCTTCATAATGTTGGTGAGTTCAAGACTAAGGGTGAAAAGTACGAATACGCCAATTACTGAAGAGAAACACCAAGCAGGGGTATAAAAGGTCGCGAATTTTTACTAAGCATTGCAAATGCAAATAAACCTTGCTCTGAACTAAAATTTGTGTATGTAAATGATTGAATATAAGAACTCTCGTCATGAATCCGGTATGCAAACTTTTCAACGATCACAGCTAACAATTTAAAGTACAAACTCTTCGGTTTTATAATATCACAGAAAAGTTCGCAAATTATTTATTAAAATATGTGTCGAGAATAAAGGCTATGGTTTAGCGCAAGTCTATTTTGCTTTAAATCATAATCCCTATTCTGATCTTCTCTACTTTTTCGCTTATAGGTTGACTTCTTTAAAAAAGGTCGCCAAACATTATCTTTTTCTTTTCGTTATCCTTATTAAATTTTCTATGTCCCTCTTCACCATTTCCATTTCCTTCCTTAAGTTCCTTTGAAGATACGGTCTCCTCTCCCTCTCGCTCTAACTCGATATAATAAAGGGGAACCACCATCAGCTGTGGTTCGCGTTATCTTCTTTCGTTTGATATTCGCACATGCCACGGAGTTCATTTTCGTATTTTTAATCTCATTTCACTCATATACATACATACGTATACGATAAAACTAAGCTTTTTACTTCTGGGTAACTGCTTTATTCTCTTCGTACTCTGGTTAGATAGTGCCCCAAAAGCGCATCCCTCGCTGTTTTATAGGGCGTGTCTCCTCTCCGACGCCTTGTCTTCGCGTGTCCATAGCCTCTTCCGCTGAGCTCCAGTCCAGACGCCCCAGCTTGGTGTCTAGCATCCCCATCTGTGGCTGCTGTCCCTGGGCCTCGACGAGGCCCCCCCTAGAACTCCAACGAAGAACTGTCCTCTTCGACAGGGTGAAGACAATGGGCCGTGGTGAAAGTTGCCCACAATTATTGCACAGGGTAAAAAATATCCATGAAATATATCTAATTATGTTTATTCTTTCGCACGATACCCGTTCACACGTTTATTCTCAATGAATTCTGACTTGCAAATGGACCTATCCAACTATTCTCTCATTTATTCTCTTCTTTCATACATTACATAAATATACACACTCCATACCACACTTCATTCATTACACGCATACTCGATCCACTCATTCCTTCTTACAGACATCATTCACTTTTACATCAATATACGTTAGAGTCTGTCACCTCATAGTTAAATAAATGCAAGATAATCAAATTTTATTTATGATAGACTTTGAATAATTGATCCTACATTTTCTCTTTTCATTAGGCTTTATAGGATCCAATGCTAGCTTCATTAGGATCCAATGCTAATATAAATTATTTTCAATGCATCGTAGGGGTGAATGTAAATCTAACATTACATAACCAATTCATAATAGATAAAATTGTTAATTTAGGATATTCGATAGATGTGTTATTAAATTTCGTTCGTTAAAAACGTTAAAGGTTATAGTAATTCGAATTTATAAATATATAATTCATATAACATCATATTTTAACTTAAATTTATCGACGAGGCAACGAATATACATTAGTAATAATTTCCCGGAGGGTCAACAAGAAATGAAAATATTTAAATTTCCATTAGCAAATCTGGTTTTCGAAATTACTCATATGGTCCGTAATGGGTCGATTATACGAGCTTTGAACATCGTTCAGATTTCCTTTGTCTCGATTGTTCACGGTACTGTATAATTCTCCTATCTGTTGTTTCAAAGTGATAAAAAGCGGCTCTTTTTCGCGATTAATTTATCATATGCAGGTTCCTGTAATCATCAGTTAAAAACAAATACGTTAATGAAATTGTGGAGATTTGTATGAAACGAGGTAACGCATCTTTGAAGCATATTCAGTTTAAATCATAAATTTAACGTTCATTTGGTATTAATTTAATTCTGTTTTTGGTCTGATTGCGTTAATGACATTTTATATTCTCAAATATTTGTTTTTAAAACTTTCCATCTAAAATAACTATCCTCGTAAGTTCTAGATTTATATCTCCTCGAGTCGTATATTAAGATTATAAAGATATTTATTACATTTTTGTACAGCAATATATTAAATCTGAATAATTTCTCGAAGAGAAAATATATCATTTGTTCGTTACATATAATATTATAGCTATGTTACGCACATTTTCTACAAAGTGTATAAAGTTCTGTAAAATAAAAATAATAAAAAATTACTGAATTAAATAAATAGAATGATTATAATAAAAGCAACCACAAAAGTGCAGTTTATACCTTTTCTTAATATGAATATTAACGTTGCGTTACCATTAGCAACTTATTGGATTTATTATACTATTCGTTGAATAATCGTTTTCTTTGTAATGAATTTAAATCGCATGAAAAATAATTTATCTGATTGTGACATAGTCTGATTCGTGTGATAATAACTTGCTTTCCTCTTTGCAGGTTTGAGATAATTCTACAGTTTTCACCAAATGAGCTACAAATTTTGTAATTCAAATGAATTATCACACGTCTAACAATATTTCTTGTCCTCAATTATTTCATTGGACGTGATACATTTCTTCGCGTATCTACGCAATATTTTCCATATTTTGAGGATTATTTCATGAAAAATCTCATATGATTTAATCATAAGTGATATTGGCGTAAAGTAACTTCTGACAGTTTTATGCTGACTTTCTCTCTGAATTGAACTAAAAATTAATCTAGGAGTTTATTTCGCACGATGAATAAATCCCATCCTCTCTGCATAAACTCTGTAAATATCCGGAGAAAACATTCGACCACAACCACCCAGTACACTGAGCGATTACTCCTTCCACGACCTAATCACAAAAACTGGATCCGAGAAAACTTGTTTCTCGCTTCTACCGTTAGAAATTATCTCTCGTTATAGAAATTTACACGAAATTCATATTGTCATTGTATAATATATACGAACCCTGCAAAACTGAAAGTGATTACAATTTATGCTTCTCGAAGAAAAGAATGTTAATCTGAAATATTTTTAATTTATTGACAAACAAATAGAGTCTTAATTAGTATATCATTGATTGCGTTATGTACGTTCATTGGTTTTGATACTTTTGTTTTTAATGAATTAAGTTCATGATATGAGAAGGACAATCAACAGTGGAAGATTTTCGTACGACGAATAAAACCTTTTTGGTGAATTATTTAAAACTGTTGAAACTTATTCACGATGGATAAACCCTGAAAAATAACGACTGTATTATTTATGTGGATAGGTTTGTCTGTTGAGAAAGGCAATACCTATTCGTTTGCAAATACAATAGGCTTTTTAGGACGTATTGAATATACGGTATGTGTATGTCTGCTGTGAGTAAGTGGATCAAATGACAAATTTTTATTTTATTACAATTACGGCACACACGACAGTACGACGAAAAAAGAAAACTAAATTCCATAAAATGTGTGACAGGAGTCTTTATTTGGATGGCGTCACCCTGCATCGGGATCTGTGTTTGCTTCGAAGGACCATCAAGATTATTAATTTTCGAACCAGGACTGAGTGACGCAATGGGTCGCCATAGGGCCTATAAGAACC
>NW_016908010.1:40957-50645 GCF_001483705.2 Eufriesea mexicana
AAGAATACATGTACGCATATTTTCTTTCTTAGCTGTGGTAACTGAAGCTCAAAAGACGAAACCGTGCTCCAGGAATCCTGAACAAGTAAGAATTTTCCTTAGACAATTTGCCTTCATTGTACGAGAGCATTTTCATATATATATAAAACATTTACTACACTTCATACAAATATTATGTTCAGTTATATACAATGTAAAGAATATTTTGATTTATGCTATGCATTTTCAAATAAGTAAATCAGATTTAAATAAATATTATAAGTCGCTATTTTAACATTATATTATCACTATTTTATTTGCTATAAGATTAAAAATACTATTAAGTAGGTCTCGGCCTATATTAAGCAAGTCTGTAGACGACTTAGGTGGCTACTCAGAGAGGGAAGTGTGAAAAGGTCGCAGATCAGTTCCGCAGATGAGGTGACTTCCCTATAAGAACCCTACAAGATAAAATTTTGGTGGACTTAGGCTCGCTTCTCGATATCTAACGGGTGTGACAAGGTCCGTAACGCAAGGACGTCAATCTGACGAAGAAGAGGAGCAGATAGGATATTGTTAAATGGATATGGAATTGTCATAGTAATAACGCATTCACAAATAACTCACAAGACTTTAACACGTTAACTGCCATGGGGGTCACCGGTGGCCGGCACTCAACCTGGCAGTGGCGCCACGGGGGCTACCGGTGACCGGCGACGCGACCATTAGTAAAAATACATAATTAGAGTAAATATCGATTCTAATAAATTTTTAAATAGTATCAATGTTACTATAACGGTTTGAAGAAATTAATGCCATACAAAACATGCAAAAATAATTTTATTTACACAAAGAAAAGGTGAATCAAAACAGTCGGCACAATACGTCGCCACTTTTTTAGTGCAATTCTTTGCTCTCATTCTTCCCAGCTGATTTAAATTATTTTCATAACACGCTTTGCAAAATCGCCTTATATTTCGCATACTTCCAGGTTTCTTTTTAAATTCGTGACGACGTTTTATCTGTACGTAATTGCTCGATGAAATGCAATCTTCGTCATCAGAACATTTCACTAAATATATCGCTAACTTCGTCGTAAAATCGGGAATTGAAATATTTTTTCGAGTTGCTTTTTAAACAATTGATAATGTAAAAAATGTTCTACAGCGCCTCGGGGGTCACCGGTGACCCCCACCACGAAAAATACATTAAACCCGATTATACAACTCACCTTATCTGCTGTAAATAATATTTCAATATAATATTCATCGCATAATAAACTATTCATGTTGGCGCCATGGGCAAACCACATAAAGTGCGCATGAGTCAACGTGTTAATAAAAGTTCACAAAATACCAAGTACGTGTGTGCGTTTACCTGTACAAACAGAAGTGAGAATTATACGGTGTCTCTTGAGGAACGGTTATTTATTGCTTTATACATAGATGTCATTATTGTCTAATTATTATCCACATGTTCCGATAAGTGTATTTATCTAGGAGAGTAAAATAGATAGATTTTCACTTTTCGAATAAGTATTTTATTGCGTTCTTGGTTGGTAAGCGAATGCACCAAAAATACATCCTTTGCAGTCTCATAGAGGCGTGTCCCTTCTCCGTGTTCTCATCCTCAAATGCAGGTAGCCTTCTCCGATCTTGACACCCGAGCCTATTGTCTAAACATCCCCATCTGTCTATGGTCCATAAATCTCGGCGATGTACTTCTAGAAACCGACCAAAGAGCTTTCTCTTGCCAGAAGACGAATGGTATCGATGAAAGTTGCCCACATTCGGCCACACTGACCTAACCGTCACCCTTGACGTGTGCTGTAGTGATTCTTCCTGTAATCTGGTCAATGGATTCCTGAGTTAGCACCATCAATCACAGTTTCTACAGATGCTTGTTCGACCCAAGCTACGACCATACCGGACCGATCAGTTCCGGGACATTATCATGACCGGGCTTTCTAACAACCATCAGCTCACAATTCCCTCTGCCTTAACATAACTGTCTCCAGCTTCTCCAAGGTGTACCAAAAGTTGAAGAGGCGACCAAGCCCTCCACCTAGTAACACCCGACTCCGACTGACCTGGTCCTGACCTACGTACAACTTCCTTTTCAGTATATAATTAATCATGTTCTATACCTGGGAAGTCTGAACTCGGCCTGGGTCCCGGTCTCGCCCGTGTTCCTTAGCCGACTACAATCCTGACCCCTAAATCGATTCTCAGGACAAATGACTCCGGCCTATGATATCTCAATCACAAAACCAAAACTCCAGTCACTGGGTAGTGTTAACCGTAACCCATCTTTTCATGGCGTCCACGCTACCACGATGCATTTGCATTGATTTGGCGATTTCTTCAAGTCCTTCGAGTCCTGCACCTTGGACCGGTCGTTGAGTAGTAAGCCGCTACCTTCAAAGGCCCCTTAGCTACCGCTTATCGCAGGAAGTCAGCTTCCTGCTTTCACCCGTTGCCATCAGGCTGGTTGCGATCATAACGACGTCACCCACTTCGTATTTCGGAGGCTTGTACCTCCGCACGTCGAACCTGTTCTTCCGGTACTGCTGCTGGCTTCGATGGTTCCTTTGCCTCGTTTCATAGTATTTGTAAATCTACCCGGTCCAAAGTGCCCTGAATCTAAGCTAACAACTTAGCATCTGCCAAGCTATGCGGTTAATCGCATTTTAGATCGTCTTTACCTCGCGTATTTACCTCATTGTCCCAAAATTGCTTCGCCTTGTCTTCCACTTTCAGTTCGTTGCGAGCAAACCCAGAACTGTGCGGTTCATCTGCTCTCGTTGACCATTCGCCCAAGACGTAGTCACTACGCTTTCACCGTGCTTAATGAAAAACATCTTAAACATCTATAAGGTAAACACCGAACCTTACGATGGCTACAAATGAATAGCAGAACGTGGTCCAAGTCCACGGAGTAAAACGGCACGGCAACCTTCACTACGGGGTGTAGCATTCCTGGCTTGCGTCTACTTGACGATTTATAATACAGACAATTGAGGCACACTGGTGTATTTGCAAGTAAACCTACGCATATCCTTGAACCAAAAATTTTCTCCCGATATGCTCAATGTTTTTTTTAAACCGAACTACATTGAAAGTGTACTTCGCCTCCTTCTAATATTCGGTGTATCACTTTCAGGTTTCAACCATGGACCTTTGCGACCTTTATCCATTCTGGTTCCATGATATCGATGGTTCAGCAATCCACTTGGTTATCAACTGGGTTCGTATTCGATAAATAATATCGAAATTATAGTCTTGTAAATAGATCCATCAACAAGCTGCACAGGGTTGTATGTCCTTTGTCGATCAGTAGTTAGGATTGTGGTACAATCCGTAATTGTTTTAAATTTTATAGCTAGGAAATACACTTTGAACACCGTTAACGCGATAAAAACAGCTAACGTCTCTAAATCATATGAATGATATTTTTCTTCCTTAGAAGTAGTTTTACGACTATAATACGCGACTACCCTTTTCCCGAACACGTAAATTTGGAACAGTTTCTCTCCCCAAACCTAATTGCACCTGCATCAGTGTGCACCTGGGTCTTTAATTTAGGGTCATAGATAGCTAGAATAGGCCTATTGGCTAGTGCGCTTTTAATTTCTTCTACCTCAGCCGACTCTATGGGGCCCCAGCTCCAACAGCTATCCTTGCGAAGTAGCCTGGTAAGGGAATACATCTGCCACGCAAAATCTCCAACGAACTTAAGAAAATATACTGCAAGCCCTGTTTCGTCCCGAAGAGCGTGTTTAGAATATGATTTTATAATTAAGACTTACACTTTTAACAGACCTAACGGTTTATTTTATATTTTATAATGCGACTGCAATTCCGGAGGTTCGATGTGCCTCAACGCCGTTCTAGCGGAATAAGTTTATAAAGGTAAAGCAAGATTAGGAATTTTACTGGTACCAGACGCGACAGATGGGACCCACTTGTGACAGACCCAACAAGCGACGGACGGACGACACTTATAAATCACGTAATCGACCATTAGAAATCGGCTCCTTGACAGTTTCCTACTCCTTAGCCAAAGGTCCTTATGTCACACCCTCTGTCCAATTAAAACTCTTTACCTTTCCACCACCAACATCTATTTTACCCAATCAGAACTAAACTAGAGAAAACACCGGACCGAACACGACGAGACAGGACATGGAGCAAAATCGAGAAGTCAGTTCGTCTTCGGCACCGATCATTAAAACATCTTAATTACACATACAAACGCGTGTTCGAAACGGTACTCCGTTCAACGTCTACATTATAACTATTCTACACTTTTCTCTAAATAAACACTCTCTTTTGACCACACACATTCTGGATCCTTATTATCAAAACTAGTCACGCAATATTAATTTGGCACGTGATAAGCGTTCTTGGAAATCGAAGAGATTCGATACCGTAGGACGCTACAAGCCCTAAAAATTGTCTAACCTGTTTTACATTGTAGGATCCGAAGTAAAACGACTCCGCTCTTGTCTGTCCCTGACCGTACTCCGTCTCCGGAGATTTCCCGACCTAGATAATTAACTTTCCTTTGGAGGAAGCTACACTTCTTCAAATTAAACGTTAGCCTATTCACTCTAAACGCTTCTGGAATCTTTTCTAATTGCGCGAAAGCTTGATTTAAGTTCATTGACAAAATTAATTCATCGTCTACATAAACGAGCGCAAGATCCTTTTGATTGTGACGTGAAAAACAAACGGAGCGTTAACTAACCCAAATGGCATGCGTAGAAACTCCCACTGTCCATCAGGAGTAACGAACGCTGTTTCTTTCCACAGAATCAGGGTGTATGGGGATCTGATAGAATCCAGCGTATTAATCAAATTCTTCTTACACAACTGATCGATTTGATCCTAGGTAACAGGCATCGGGGATTTTAATAAGTTTAATTTTCCTATTGAGAGTCTTATAATTTATCGTCATGCGAATTCCTCCGTCCCTTTTTCGAACGAGTACCATCGGGCTGCCGTATGGCGAGGTGTTCTTCCGCACGATGCCATTACTTTTTAATTTCGCGACTAACTCACTGACTTTTTCCCTATCACTTTCGGACAACCGATAACGCCTATGATAAATCAATTTTTCATTCTTTAGCTCGATTTTAATCTCCGCCGCAGACGTTCTACCTAGTTCTCTGTAATCTAAGGAAGCGCAATCACGGTACTTGTTTATGAGCGTCACTAAATGTGTCGCATCCTTTTCATCTAGTTCTCCGCAACGTATATCGCTAATTCCTATTGCCGACATCCACCACATTAACCTCCATATCCTCATCCCTTTTTCGAGTCTATTCAGCGTAAACCTTACTTTGGTTGCGTCACATATCGTTTTTATCCCTGGTTTACTCAAAATATTGCGGCCAAACGATGACTTCCTTCGATAGCTGCTCATCGGAGGCAATCAAAACTAGGATTCGGAAAGAAATATTCCTACGGAATATTCCTTAGTCAATCCGAACGTTTATTTTTAAGCGAGCTAGAGATAGGACCAATGAATGATGAATACGTTGATGCCGGCGTCGATATTCAGGGTTTTCTCTGTTTACGCGGTAATACACACTAGGTGATTCTTATAGATCTCGACGAGCTAAAAACGAATCTGAAATCAGGTTTTGTCCATCACCCCAAGTTTTTGAGAAAATCGGTTTTGAAAAAGATCGCAATTTTTCAACTTTGACTTAAATTTATAACAAAACTACAAAAGCTATACGGTTCCCGTTGGATTCAATGAGCTCCGTGCACTTCATTAATACATTCATATACAACAGTTTGGCAATATCAATTTGCATATATCTGTAAATGTTAATTAAATCTGACGGGACCAATTTTCGCTCTAATTTTGGAGTACTCTTCGGTTTTTCTCAAAAAGTAGAAGCCTGACGCGAATTCCGACCATTGCATGCAATTTTGTGAACATTTTTCTATAGGAAACCGCGAATCAAAAAATTTTTCAACTTCGTACAGGAAAAAAAAATAGTCATGCGTGTTCGTCGGAGAACGACCGGGCACGTAAGGAATGTGCACGACGAAAATAGTGTTAGAATAGTGTTAGGACGTAGCGTAAGCTTTAGTCGAAAATTATGTTGAGTGTGAGCGGCAATTTCGTCGAACTCCCGACTGATATGTTTTAAAGAATTGCATAAAAGGATTAAATAATTATGTTAAGTTTATAATATTGAATTTTTATGTTATTACTATTGAATGTCCGTTTATAATGTTGAGATAAAATAATATAAACCTATTTTGTACTATCTCTTTTGTGAAATACAAGTGTGACCCACCGTGATGCAGGCCGCCTCACGGAACAGACACGTGTGATCTACCAATGATGCACGCCGGTGTCAACGTTTACTTTATAATTTATTGTTACTTTCTGTTGTCTATACTCGTCATAATTGTGTTACAAATAAAATTACTATAAATTACCTCAAAAATCCTGTTTTAATTGGACGAAGAATAGTGTCACCCGTTTACCTGGGTGACGTGGCGTTCAACGTGTTAAACACTGACAGCGTCTTATCCGTTTTTTAGACCTCAATTTCAACCGTCGAACAACGCTTTCCCTAATAATTGAAGAATCGCTACCTAAATCTACCATACGCAACATTTCTTCTTCTCCTAATATACATTTTTTTCACGGTTTGTTCATCCGGCTAGCCTCGACCTCCAATACCTACACCGGAACAACTTCGTTGTCTACTCGGTCCAACGAAACTGCTCTCTCGCCTACTTAAGATCCCTGACCTTTACGTTCTACCCACTGCCTCTTAAAGCATTGCTTCTCCATATGTCCCATTTTACCGTAGTACCTACACTTTACCAAATTCCTATCCGCCTGCTCGGAATACCCTTTTCGTCCCTCTTCAGATCGATTTTCCGATTGTCCTTAGCTTCCCTACTCAGCTTACCCGAGTAACCGGACAACTAGCCCTTGTGTGAGCTATTTTTCTGCAACCAAAACATTTATCCCCATCTATCTGCCCAACTTTATTATTATTGCCTAAATTTATACCGTTCGAGCTTAGTACTTTTCTCTATCTTTAACTCCACCTCTTCGAATTTCGTGACTGTTCTGCCGAGAACCGCTCCAAGCTACGCGTGAGCTCGGAAATCATTTTCTTGTTTGACGCCGTTAAGATCATCCTAATTTGTTTGTCGTGTATCCCGTGAACAACATTCTAGTTTCTTTTTGGGAACGCGTAAGTTCGTTTGCTTATTTAATTTCGCGATCTTTCAAACGTAATACGCGATCAAACTTTGACCCGGAATACTCCTATACGATCCTGCGTCCTCCCACAATTTTCCAAAGTTCTCCTTCCCAGAAAAATGTCGCGCAATTGCTCCCGAAAGCTCAGCACAAGTCAACGGGGAACTTTTCAGCCAGTTGTACCTCCTTGATCCTTATTTTCGCTCCCGATAGAAATCCTCTGTACCTGTGAATCCTCCCTCCTGCTCCCGGTAGCGATCGTCCGCAGCTCTAAATTCTCTTCCTCGTTTCCCGGTAGCAGTCCTCCGTACCTTTGAATCGCCTCCTGGATCGAGACGAAATCGAATTGATCCGCGTATCAGACTCACGCGTTGCCTTCGGTCTTCTCTTCTGGCCGCGAGTGTTCTTCCTCGAATGTTTCGACATCTTGCTCAAGCACTTGTTAGACTACATTGAACTGTCTCGTGCACAATATCTGAGCTTACGTGCTTCTGATTCCAGTTGAATCCCACTTCTAATTTATAGGAGAGTAAAATGGACAGAGTCTTTCTTGTCGAATAAGTATTTTATTGCGTTCTTGGTTGGTGGACGAATGACCTGTCTTATAGGAACGTGTCCTCTCTCCGTGTCCTCACCCTCGTGCGCAAGTAGTTTCCTCAGTCAAACTCCGATCCTGACGTTCGAGACCGGCGTCCAAACATCCCCATCTGTCCGTAGTTCTTGAATCTCGGCGATATCTTCTTAGAAATCAGCCTCTCGTTAAAAGACCAGTGGCATCGGCGAAAGTTGCCCACATTTGATACGTTTAATTGTCACGATTGTATTCTAAATCTTATAACAGATATAAAGGGACCGCGGAGAGCAGTGTGGGCAATTTTGGCGAATGGCTGTAATTATCGAGACCTGAGCGTCAGTCTGTGACTGACACTCGAGACATACGAGTGATCTATGTGATCCGTGGTTAGGCATATCTGTAACTCGTATCAAGCAGACGGGAAAGGAAGAAATATATACGCAGAGTCCTTTCGTAATGTTCTTACATACATTATTTTTGTTTGCAATATCTTATACCTTATTCATTTGTAATGTACGTAGTAAACATATTACAATAGTATATTAGTATTTGTTGCACCGCGTGTATGTAGATGAGCTCCACGCGGAGGGGGCAACGTTGGTATACTTGTGCTGCCCTTTTCTCTCAGTGTACCGAATCTTTACGAGACACTGAGCACTTAGGTGTTGTAACAAAGCGCAGTTTGTCTTGGTTGTATTTACACTTTATTACATGATTATGATTCGTTTATGCGTGATTAGTGTGTATGCTGTATCGTCTTCGCCTCTGCCGTTTTTCGGCTTGTCTTTCGTCTTCCGTTTTCTGTCTTCTCGTTTTCTCCCAACTACCGTCTTACGTCTTCCACTCCTCAATACCGTCTTATGTCTTCGAGTTCTAGTTCACGACTGACGTGTCTTGTCTGAGCTCCAAAACCGTTTGATGTTTTTCTGGGTGAATTCTCGCTAACGTCATCTGATGTGTTTCGTTTGATTTCTCACGATCGTCTGATAACTTGTTTTATAATTTGTTGATCGTCAAGAAGGACGGCGAGGCGCGTCGACCAAGTATTATTGCCGTCGGAACAGTATTGTAGTATTCAAAATATTTCGGGTGAGGAGATCCGGCGATTGTTGGCACAAATGACGAGTGTCGCAACGGTATAGTAACGGATCAAGAAGATGTATATGATAGATTACTGGTGGTGCAAGAAGAGCGAATGAGTTGCTAGAAAGCACGTGGAATTTTTGGACTTGCAGTATGAGTGTATATTATGTGTGCGAATAAAAAGGATACTGCAGCATAAAAATGAATAGTTGGTTTTAGACAGTCAGAGCGAGTGTGCGAAAGAAGAGACACTACAATTGTGTGCTATTTACCATTTCATTTAGCTTTTATAAAATATTATTCAACCCCTGCATTCCATTTGCCTTTCACCTTTTGAATTTAGTTATCCTACAGTATATTAGTACATATCCATACTATGAAATAATTTTTAATATCGTGAATTATTTCAACGTTCATTGATTTAATTTTCTTTGCTGTGGGTAACTTGTACCTTTGCCGCTCGTCTTTTTAGAGAGAAAGCTCTTCGGCCGATTTCTAGAAAGACATCGGGGAGATTCAAGGACTATGGACAGCTGGATATGTTTCGACACCAGGCTCGGGTATCAGGATTGGAGTTGGACTGAGGAAGCTACCTGCACTTGAGGACGAGAACACGGAGAGACATCCCCTTTAAAACTGCGAAGGATGTATTTTTGGGGCATTTGTCTTACAAACCAAGAACGTAAGAAAATAATTATTCGACAAGCAAGACTCTGTCTATTTTAATCTCCTACATTATCGTTCTAATAGCCTTGCTTTGAAAGTTTCTACTCTTACAATCAAATCAAAATGTAAAACATGACGATATCT
>NW_016908010.1:51145-57171 GCF_001483705.2 Eufriesea mexicana
ACTTCTCGTGTCGCGGAACACGAGAATCCTGGAAATCCCTAATTTAACGAAATTAGGCGACGGCTCTTAAGACTTGGCTGACAATAGGCCTGAGGGCTCCACGTGGTCCGCACACGTTGGAAGCCTCAGGCCCTCGCTAGGGGTAACAAACGGCTGATGGGGTCACCGGCGCGCGGGTGAACCCCAGGTACCCCACCTTGGAGGAGAGGGTTTCCTCCACTATCGTGGTTTCTTGGGGGAACCTTCTCTCACTCCAAGGTAACGGATTCGCGAACCAAGGGAACGCCCTTGGTCAAAGACACTTCCGAACGAGCTCTCAGAGACATCGGTTCTCTTGGAACAGTTCTCTTCGAATCAGCAACACGCCATGGTTCTTTTCGAAACGTAGACCGTCGTAGAGGCGACGCTTTTCTGCTCGTGCAACTTAAACAGTTGCCCAATATTCATTTGGCGGGCAACACGTGTCGTAGTCGCGAGACGGCCATACAACCCGTCGGAAACACGAGAGTATAGATCGCGACGCGACGCGACAAAGGCAACGGTAATTACGAAATGAATTGGATTTGCCTGGAGTATTCTCCTAAAGGAATAATTAGAGGTTACGTGAATACAATATGAAAAGTAAAACAAATCAAGTGCGAAGCAACAACTATAATTTAATCTGTACATTTAGATACTTTCCGTGTTATTTATTAATGAGATATTGATTTCGATTTTTAGCATTGTATTGTAAAGTGAAATTGATTTATTAACATCATTCTGTAGCGAACAGAGTAATATCCTTTGGAATGACGATGCATAAAATTTCTGTATATGTCGTATATTTCGTGTAAGATTCTTGCTCTGCTAGTGCACAATATTATTTTGCTTTTTTCCTCTTTTTCCAATCCCCTAGAATGGATCGGTTGAAATATCGTCAATCAATCGAAGAGCCGTGAGCTGTGACAACACTTTGTATACACACTCACCGTTAAAAAGACCGCTACAAATACCACTTTCTTTAAATTGTTGCACAGTAATTTAATTTCTAGGCGAATGTTTTCTAGCCTCTTATAATTTCGGTATTTCAGTTTTTATATTTAAAACATAGATACACTAAATTACTTCATTAACTAGAGTAGTACTAGGTTCTGGATGATATGTATATTTCATTTATTACTTATTTTTAATTATTGTAGCTATAAATTGGGTACTACAGTAAGTTCGCAACAATAAATTCTTTTTTATTTTGTCGTTTTCACGTGATGAGATAATCAATACAAAATTAATTATGAAATTTTCTTCAAAAAAAAGAAGAAAGGTTTTAAAGGCAGATTACATATTTCAGAAAAAATAATTCAATCAAATAGTAACTCCTTAATACATCCTACTTCATATTTACTATTTGTACTTTCTTTGCAAGTTATATTTATCTGAACGAGCTATGAACATTTGCAATTTTTGCATCATTATTTACAGTAATACATAATAAATTATATGTATTAATAATGTGGTATTGCGGGCAGTGAAGGCCACTAAGAAAGGAACAAACGATAGCGCGAAAGAATCCTTTTGATGGGATATCTATGACTGTATCCAGTGATCGAGGAAAAAAACCTGTGTATGAAGAGGGCGCGTGCAAGGCAGAATGCGTGTAGTGAGACGTAGTGAATAGAGGATCGCATGCTTGAGAGTTAGAGTTGAGAGAAACTTAGCGTAATATTTTAGTTAAATAAATCTGTTTTATTATTAAAAAGAAGTCGTTATTTATTAGACGCGCAGATCTCTATTTGCATAGGATTAATCTAGTAGTAATCCTACACATTTTGCGACCGTAACAGGACGCTGGGGATCTATTACATTAAAGCGTGAAGTTTTGTATTATTTCGTACGTCGTTTTTCAAGCTGGAATAAATATTCGGTTAAGATAGGGTATCGCCAGATGGCTATCTCAGTTGATATTGAATTTGTTGGTGCAAGAACGCGGATAACTAGCTTCCATGTAAGTGACGTGGATCCTGACTGAACACCTGAGAGCGGTATCGTTTTACCGCGAGAACCGGGTTTTCCTTCTCGCTATGAGTTACCTCGTTTGTTGTTTAAGGTTTACAAGGCTATGGTTGAAAGCGGATGTGGGATGATTGCCAACGCTGTGCTAAGAAAGAAGCGTAGGCCATTGATAACTCCAAACTACATCTCGAACAACATCGGAAAGTTTGCACATTTGGGTGGACTGGTCAGTCCACTCTACGATGAGGCAGTGGACAGATTGAAAAGTACTCTCGACGTTGACACGAAAATACGGCCGCTGGACATGGAGGTGGCTACTCAACATATTCCTCAGGCCACTTCACCTGAATTACCGTATATAAGGACGCGGCCAAGTAGCAAAAGGGGGACGTGTTACGCACCGATATGGAATACTTCAACAGGGTGTGGGATAGAGTTGTGACTGGAGAATTTGTTCTATTCCCTGATAGTGCAGCTTTCACCAGAAGTCACATAAAGTTAGTGCAGGATAATAAGGTACATCTAGTTTGGGCGGTTCCTTTAAGTGTAATAGCCCAGGAAGCACGCTTTGCAGTTCCACTCAACCAGGAGTTCGTCGAACAGCGATGTCGCAGGAATACCGCTTATAGCTGTGAGATAATGAAGGATAGAATGTCATGGTTGAATAATCAGATTGCAATGTTAAACCATAAACTAAGGTTACTAAGATATTAATGACTGACTACTCTGCTTTCGATTCAAGTGTTCTCGCATGGTTAATAAGAGATGCGTCTTCTATCGTTATGGAGAAGTTTGATATGTCGGATTTTGACGTGATTAAGTTCAGAAGATGTGTAAACTAGTTTATCAACACTCCGGTAGAGAACTCGGATGGTCGCCGTTTTAAGAAAGACCACAGAATACCGTTTGGTTCGATGTTCACTAACTTAATAGGGAGTCTTGTGAACATGGTGGTGACATGGTACGCTAGTAAGGTAGTATTTGGCTGTTGACCACTAATGGATATATTCTTCGGTGATGATGAGATAGCATGTTATTCTGGAAGCACCGTGATGAATTTGCAGAAGTTTTCAGCAGCAATGGAGGTGTTCTTCGGAATGTCGGTTAACCTGGAGAAGTCATATTGGACACCTAATCCATGTAATGTCCATTTCCCCGGATACTTCAATTATTATGGAACACCATACAAGAACCCCCACGAACTTATCGCGTCGATGCTGTTCCCCCAGCATTTGGTTGATGAGTGGAAATAATGCATCAGTAGATCTCTCGGATGTTTGTTAGCATCTGCTGGAACTAGCACTGATGTGTTCATGTCATGTCAGGCGGTGTATACAAAGGCGTGTTTAGGAGAGCAAAGGATCTAACCCTGACCAAGAATTTCTTTAACGATTTATCGCTAAGCGTATCATATCCGAACTGTTCGAAACACACTTGAGGTGTGCATCTATGGAATACCTAGATCACAAATGCGGATGCCCGTTGCTCTAGGTAGAAAATCATCCAGCTTCAGGTGATAATAAAACTTTAACCGTTCGTCGTCTTCGGTGTACGATAAAGAAATTGCAGCTGGAAGGAAAATTTCAAGACTACGATGCAGTATTTAAGCCGAAGGGATCATTGAATACGTGCCTAAGGAGGAAGCGGAACTATGGGGGCATTACTTGCCGCACCGAGCCATCATTAAAGAAGGAAGTACGACGGTGATTAGGCCCGTTTTCGACGCTTCGGCCAAGGATCGACAGTCTCCCTCTTTGAATGAGTATCTCCAAAAAGACCCTAACCTCATTGAGTTAGTAACGACAATTTTATTACGTTTTAGGCAAGGTATCGGGGTGATTGTGGATATAAAGAAAGTGTTCCTACTAATAAGTTTACGAGCGAAGGATAGGGATTAGGGATACGTTTTTTATGAGTAGACGCAGAGGAAAGAACTGTAATCCTGAGACATTGTAGAGTGTAGTCTTTGGCGTCTCCTGCAGTCCGTTTATCCTTAGAGTCGTCATTAATATGCACTTAAGACAAATTATAGAATCAAATAAGGATAGATCAAATGATTTACTTGACCGCGATAATATTGTAAAATTGCTCCGAAACTTTTACGTAGATAATTGTGTGACTAGCGTAAATTCTATAGATCATTTACATAAATTTATAGCTGATTCGAAAGTAGCCATGAAATTAGCTCTTTCGATCTCCGTGAGTGAGAGTACAGCGGAGATAGCAGTCATGAGAACCAAGTTGCAGTGTTTGGCATTGTATGGGATAAACAGAATGATAGTCTCTCTATTAATGTGTCGGAGATAGATAAATTTGATTTCGAGAATATTAAGAAACAACGCATTTTGTCTTTTGCGCACAAATTATTTGACCCGCTAGGTTTTATTTGCCCCGTGGTTCTCTCGCCGAGATTGATGCTGCAAGAGACGTGGGCGAAGAAACTATCATGGGATGAGGAAGTTAGTGAAAACTGTATATCGTCATTAGGTCGGTCTCAGTTGGCGACGGTTAATGACGGACCAAATTTCATTGAGGAAGGTTGTGGATAGTGGACTGTATTTTAGGTAGTAGTTTCGGATAACTTATCTGATCTGTTCCATTGATATTGACTAACTGACTGTGCGATGCACGATCTTTCGAAGCCCACGATTGCCCAAAGGGAAATCGATTTTCCCATTGGTGTTTGACAGGACCGAGGGTGGGCCCTCGAATCAGGTGCCCCCAAAGAAGGGAGGAACGTTTTCCGCGACCAGGTCTGCTGGTGGAGGAAACCTCTCCCTCAAAGGGGGTTGCTGGTAGGCCACCCGCACATTCGTGACCCGTTACTTTATGGCTTCGAAAGTCGTGACATCGCACATGGCCCGGTCCTTTCTTTTGCAAGCCTATTGTCAGCCAAATCCTAAGTGCTGTTGCCTGCTTTCTAAAATTAATGGCTAAAGAATGCTTCGTGTCCGGTGACCCGAGGGAAATAAAGAATTGTTTGTAAAATGTATTGAAAATGAAGAGAATAGAAGACACGGAACTTGAAATAAAACAGCAATTAGAATCTGGCTGCCAGAAGACCCATTAGGGTCTTCTGGGTCTGGGGTTTGTCCCAAGATGGGACAACGCGAATGATTCGATAATCCTAAACACACGGATTAACAAAAACATTAAAAGCAAATTCATAAAATGGGGTCGTGAAATGGAAAATTTGAAAGATGTCTCTGTGCCACGATGTTTGATGAGAAAAGTAAATGCGTTGAATAGAATAAATCTGCACGCCTTTTGTGATGCTAGTAAATTAGCTTATGCAGCGGTAGCTTTTATTCGTATTGAGAGGGACTCGAATGTCACGGTTAGTTTCGTCCAAGCAAAAAAATCGCGTTGCTCCAACAAAATAGGAAAAGAGTGACTCACGCAAAAGTATTCCGCGACTGGAATTACTAGCGACGACGGTCGGTGTTTGGTTAACTCAGAGGCTTTCGATCTAGAAAATGTTGATGTTTTTTACTGGACTGACTCCATCCACGGTATTAGCATGGACTCAGAGAGATCAAAAAACTTAATCAACGGATAAAACTCGAAAACTACGTAATATAATTTTAAAAAATATGTATATCCATCAATATAAATTTAATATGAAAGAAGTGGAAAAATATTGATTCTTGGCATCCCAGAACTAATTGAACTAGAATAAAAAGTAATTTCATTTGTAATACCTAATGAAATTATTATGTACGAAAAGAAATAGATGTAAGCATAATTTCAATTATTTTTAATAATAATTTTACCTGCAGTAGTCGAGAAGGTTAGTATATATCGGTGTTCCTATACTTGGCACTAGAGGGATCGAAGTAGCATCCAATTTGCCCAAGCCCTCGCCCAATCATTCTATTCCTACAAATACGTTCTCCAAGCTGATCTTTACTAGACCAACGCCTCAGGGATACGAGCCTGATCGAACGCTTCATTAGTGAGTTCATTAGCAGCAGGATTTTTCTATTCCCTCCAGTGAGTATTTAATGGCAGTATTAAATGTTTTTTATTTCTTGCTT
>NW_016908011.1:0-6614 GCF_001483705.2 Eufriesea mexicana
TTAGAACATTTTTCCTTACCATAGCATTCAGTTGTCACGTGGCCTCTTTTTCCACAATTATGACAAATAGCGTCATTTTTTGTCTTGTCCTTTGCTCTCTTGACGTCTTCACGGTCTTTCTGTGCTCTTTCTTCCTTTCTCTTTTCCTTCCTCATCTCTTCTAACTTTAATGCATACCTTATTTCATTCATTATTGCTTCTTTTTGATTTTCTAGTATTCTCACATTTTGGTAAAATTCCTGTTTGAGTATGTGGAACACATATGTCTTCAATTCAAAATGTTCTATCCCCTAGTCTACAAATTTTTAAATGTTGTGCCGTCGGATGGCGTTGTTGCCTTTGTATCGATATGATCGATACCTTCCTTATCGATTCTCCAACACTCCACAACGTCGGCAATCCTTCCCATTGACATTAGTCCACAACCTTCGATTAATTTATTTAACCTTGTGGACTTCAACGGCTTAGTTAAAAGACCTGCAATCATACTGTGAGTGTCGCAATATTTTAAATCAATTTTCTTACCCTCCATAAGGTCCTTCACGTAATTATATTTAACATCGAAATGTTTAGTATGTCTACTGAATTTCTTGTTTCTCATTAACATAATACAACTCTGATTATCTTCAAATATTGTTAGCGGTAATTCTACACGTTTATTGGGATTATGGGTAAAAGGAAATAACTATCGTTATATTATAATTATCTTTATTTCTCTCTGAAGGAAAGTATTCTGACCGATTCTTTACCAGTATGTTTCGTCCAAACCTTCTTGTGGTACAGAAAGATTTTGGGCGAAGGTTTACGTCGTTTTACAAACGCAAACTATTTTTTCCGATTTTACAATAATTTATTAACAAAGTATATTTATAAATAATTTACAAATTGATTTGATGAGAATCAGCGATAGGCGTAAGATAGTCTATGTTGACTGTGTTGTTTTTTCGTTTGGAATTTTCGGTCTTCTGGGCGTACCCAGAATTGCCGATACATCTTTTCGATGTCGCCCGTGATTACGTAGAGGTGAAAGCGGAATTGTAGCAACAGCGTCTGGATGTCATCTTGGATAGTTGGGCCTGTCAGTGTGTCGTTCAGTGATACTCCGGTGCTGGACCTTGTAGACGCATCAAAGACGACACGGATCTTTGTCGTCTAGCTGCTCGCCTCGATGACGGTGTCACCGACCAAATTTCCGATAACACCCAGAATCAACAGTAACCAAAAATAGCCGCATGGTAACATCGGAAAGACAAACGTACAGAAGCTGAATCATGCTCCTGTACTAAGGTATCCTGAGTTCGATAAACACTTCACACTTATTACAGGCGCTAGTAACGAGGGATTAGGTGCGGTATTGTCACAAGAAGGACACCCCTGTTGCTACATTTCACAAACATTAAATCCACCGGAGAAGAACTACTCCAGAACAGAAAAAGAGTTATTGGCAATAGTCTGGGCGATTAAAAGCTTAAGACAATATCTGCTGGGTAGGAAGTTCACCATTACGACGGATCATCAGGCTTTGAAATGGTTGAATAATTGCAAAGACCATCATCAAGGCTCATGAGATGGCGGTTGAGGTTAGAGGAATACGAATACGGAATAGAGTATACGAAAGGAAAAGAAAATACGGCAGCCGATGCTTTGTCTAGAATTGATGCAATTACGAAGGACGAAAAATTGTAAAATCAGGATAAATCACGAGAAAAATTTCAAAGAATGGAAGCAGTCTACGGAACAAGTCAAAAAATTGAAAATCACACCTAATCAGAATTCGTACTACCAGTTAGAAAAGGTATATTTAGGGGAATATGAAGAAGGCAAATGGTTAGGTAAACAATGGTACATCGTACGAGAACATCCAAAGATAGGACTAACGGACCAATTCACCGAGATAGAAAGCAAAATGATCAAGCAGATGTTAGCTTATTTTAACGATCAGGTAAAGGAAGTCACCTTTGCCAACGAACCAATACGAGCAAGTATTTGTCATTATTTGAAACACTAGACGAAAACAACTTAACGGTGATAAACGCAAATATAGACAAGTTGTTCGACGATGAAAATCAATTAAAAACATTAATTAGTAATCAAACAGCACTCATTCGAAAAATAGTAAATTCAGACAGTCTTAAACAAATTGACAAACTTAACGTAGACTCACAGAAGATAAAACAAAGAATTACAAAAGATGAGGTAATGACCAAGTACATCATTAAAAGCCGAAGGAGCAATATACGACTTACATTTTTCATGCGACGAACTATTGAATATGGTCATCTTAGCAAAACAAGGAATAATAAGTCCACAAATCACAGACCCGAACACGTTCATTAAAGCCTACAAGGGTGCACTAGACGCCGAAATTTTAAATACAGCCATAGCACCAAAGAAAGAGAACTTATACGCCCCACGCTGAACTTTCCGTTCAAGCCATTCGGTATTATTATTGTAAAATGAAGAATTTTTAAAAATTCATTATGCAGTCAATTATGGGCATCTTAATACTATTGCTGATGCATTTATTTGATCGTGGGACGTATACGCCCCACGTGGCGTGGTGGACAATTCTTTTTTAGGACAGACTGTGTTCTAAATGCGATGCAATTTTACACGTACCAGTGTTGCGGCCCTCGGACCGCAATGTCCCAGGTCAAGTGGAGGACTGTTTTATGTCCTTATTGTAAGTGTCCCTTGACTTCTATACACTCATTGTCACCTAAGCCACCACTTAGGTAAACTGTAAGAGGCAACAATATATCACCCTTAAGACGACAGGCATAAGGACCCAAATTGTTTAAACCACCACCACCACCGAAAGACGCTGGAGCTAGCACACACCCCCAATATTATTTGCAACCAATCAGTAGACAGAGGAAGCTTATAAAACTCCCGATAGAACAGTCACGGAGATAGTTTTCCTAAAATACAGTCTACCTACTGTTAGCGACTTCGTCACTAATCGTGATAACTTAGTGACGATATACACTTTTCGTGTTTCGTGCCCAATCGGCAAGAAACTGTACTATAAAAGTTGCAATATTCTGCGATAGTTGTGTGGATAAACCACACTTATGTTTGCCGCCGTGCGAAACATCACCAGACGCCACCAACACAACAACGACGAGAATACAACTACTACAATTGGCCCAATTTGGCACCGCAGAGGTGATACAGTGCAAGGTGGACGTCGACCGAACCGTATACCACTGCGGGATGTATTCGCACACATCCGTGGTGGAAAACGGCCGAGAACAATACATTTTTACAACCACACCAGACACGTGCCAGGGACTGATGAACACAGGAACCCTGAAACTAACACCCACCACAATCATAACCGGTATCTCACCGAACCCCACCACCACCCGTGGGATAACGGTGGCTGGGAGTCTGAGACACGATGGAACCTGCACCGGGTGTCTACATACAGTGACCCGTACGGCACTTGGACGAATGTGGTCATCCAAGCGCTCGTTAAAATAACAATACAGAGCTACTTCACCGACGTGATATGCGTGTGTTCGCCCCGGTATCACGTATGCGCAGGAACGTGAGGTCGTGGTGCGAGCTACCGTCGCGCCGGGAGGGAGCCTTCAGAGGTGTACCGCGGGGGCGCCCTGGCAATTGTGTCGCCGCGAAGTCCAGGACGCTCCGATATCGCGCAAGGATGGCCAATCGTGGGGGTTTTAGTGGGTACATATCCCACATAATCCCGCCCCCTCCCGCAGGGGGGCCGGGTATCATCCTTTTGAAGATTTCCCCCACGTTTAAAACAAAGGCCTGAACAACGACGTTCGTCAAGGTACCCTATGGGTCGCTGTAAGTGGCACACGCGTAACTCCCGTCGCGGAGTAGCGTCCCTGCTAGCGTAATGCCTCTACTGGTGGTAGAGTTCGGTTTACTTCCGGTTATCGTTGCTGACTGAGTAATTAATATCGTTCCCGAATTTATGAGGTTGTTGCACGTTTCCGTGGTAGTTGGTAAAAGGTACTGTTCCCTGCCGTTTTCCACGGCCGAGCTATGGGAATGCATTCGACAATAGTAGATCCGGTCTATTTCAATCTTACATTGGGATACATGTACATTATTATAGGTCTAAGAGTTGGAGGAGTTGGAGGAGTTGGATATTCTTTTCCTCTGTCATTGTATCTTCTTCTTCTATGCTGTATCTTGGTTCATCCACGATGAAAAATGATGTGGTGTTCAGTGTCTGTCCCCCGCAGTCATAGCCGATGAGTGCCATGGTGTATGGTAGGGGCGAAGAGGATGGTCAGCAGTAACGTGAGGAGCATGACTACGTCAGGTAATCCGTTATGTCACTATTGTAGCTTGCGTTCGCAAGGAGGGGTCGGTCTACCCGAAAAAGGAAGGGACCGCTTTCACACGCTTTAACTTATCAATTCCTGTTGACTTCTTGATAGCATTTGGGATGGCAGTGAAGTTAAACGAAAGGAACACTAATTATAAAAAAACAACACTTTAATAATAAATAACTCGATCGGTGTGTGCTGTTCGATTACACAGAGTGAGTCGTTTGAACAAAAGAATTGGGCTGGTGACCAACCGACACGTACACAGTCATACATTAGTACATAATCAAAAAACTTTTTAACATCGAGGTTATATGTAAGATGACTCGACTTGTGTCTTTAGCATTCCAACGCTTCTTATATGCTATTCTTACGTTATTACCGTTGTGCACATTAATAATTTTGTATGGTCCCGTGTACTGCTCATCTAATTTTCCTTTCTGTGGTTCTTTGAGAGGTAGACCAGGTCCCCTTTGTCGAAAGTTTGTCTGTTTCTTGACAACTGGTACTTAGTCCGGTCAGCACGTTATTCATCGGGCATTGAAATGTTGCCGGTGCATTACGGAGGCCGAATGACATGCATTTCAACTCAAAGGGTGTCGAAAATGGGGTCTTTAGACCTGGTGAAATCCGCTTTTTAAATCAAATACCCTAAAATATTTAGCACTCCCTAATTGATCTAATTATAAAATCTCCGAAATATTAGGGAGGCGGTATGCATCGTGCACGGACTCTTCGCTCAAGGTCCTATAATCTATAACCATTCGCAATTTCTTTTCGCTTGAGTTATGCAACTTGTTAGGTACAATCCATAGCGGCGAATTGTACGGTGAATTTGATGGCGCGACTAGACCGTTCTCTAGTAGCTCTTTCATTTGCGTGTCGATTTCTTTGCGATGGACCGGTGGTGGATACATGTACTGTCGTACATTAATCGGAGTGTCATTGGTTAATTTAATTGTGTTCTGTGGCTGTTGTATGCCCTAGTTTCTCTCCCTTTACGTACAAAATGTCTTGGTTGGTCTCTATCAGCGTTTCAAGCGTGGGCCTTTCCCTCCGTCTTCAAGTTCTCGGTTTTAATATCATCGAGTCTAAGTGTCGCGCGTTCTGGGGTATGATTCGTTGGCCTTAGCGCGTCGCCTACACTCGTGTATATCGTGCCCGGATATCCTACAATACGTGAAATAACGGCTGAGGTTTCAGGCGGGCGCTATCCCGGCTTGTCGCGTGTCTTGGCGCAGTGAAGTTGACGATTTTGCATGTCCTCACGGATAACGCGGGTTCTGGGACACGAGGCGGGTTCCTGTGTGGTTTCCGGTCGCGGGAAGAATACTCGTACTAGCGATTCGGATATGGGCGCCTGTACTGTGGTTCTCGGTCAGAATAGCGTTGGTATCTGTCCATTAGCGGCGGTGGTCGCGGTATTCTAGTAAGTTCATGGCGGCGTTTATCTTGGTACAAGAGATGGATAGGTAATTCGTACCACTCTGCGTCGTCTTCGTCTTCTAATTCCTTTGCCAGTTCCATGGCAAAATCAAATGCTTCGCAGATGTGTTGGGCGTCACGTTGTCTTAATTCAAAACGTATCCTAGGGTCGATGCCTCTAGTAAAGCAGGACAGCGCGAGATGATCTCGTACGTCGACATGGTCATAGTCGAGGATTGCGCATCTCAGGTCTTTGACACGGCTTACATAATCCATTACATGCTCAATAGTTTCCTGTTTTACGAGTGCGAGAGCTGTCCTCTGGGTACCATCGACATTGTTTGACCTATCGAACATGGCTTTTAGGCGGACAGAGACTTCGGAAACGATCGTGAAGTGACAGCCTTCAATGGCGCGATAGGCGCACCCCTTTAAGTTACCAGTAAGCAGGCTTACGAGGGTCGCTTTGACTTCTGGGGTTATCATATCTTTTGCTTGTTTCAAAGCTCGGTAGAAAGCAAACACTGTCATATTCGTCTCATCAAAAGGGGGAATAGAATAGAGTCAGTGCCCTATTGATGGACGTATTCGCGACGTCTATCCGTTCAATTAAGCCAGATAGAGAGGATTATTGGAAGCGCGGAAAATTTCTAGTTGGCATTTCAATGACTCTGGTTTCTCTATTTTCCTGTCGCATTCTTCGCGTTGTAAGGGGTTAACGTGGCTTTTTCTTCCTCAATAGCCTTCCTTTCGTCGCAGTTCTTTTCTCCTTTTCGACTACCTTCCGATAAAAAGTCGTGACCTCGCTCTCGCTTGATGCGACGGATGCAGCCTGCGATCGCGTCGTTGACATGATTTCGGTTTTACGTGTGGTAC
>NW_016908012.1:0-1334 GCF_001483705.2 Eufriesea mexicana
GTTAAGATCGTTGACAACGAAAAAACGAATTCGGCGACCTACTATAGATATTTTGGATAATCTTGATCTTAGAATTTCATGTCTGATCGACAGAAACGTCGATATTAAAAATTATTTTAATTCAATTAATTTACAGTAAGTGTGAAAATTGTAGGGCAGTTTTCTTGTTCTTGTTGAAAATTCAAGCATGTTGTACGTTACTTGAAAACATTTATGATAAGGAAATGTAAATATCCTATCATCCATACTATCATCTAGACTATCCTTACTAGGAATTTGCGTAAGAAAGGTATAAATTCGTATGGAAATTATTTAACTTAAATATTATTCCTTTTTTGCGAGTGTTACCTCTATTCGAAAAGAATTTCATCTCGCGTGTACAAAATTTAATGTTTACATACTTGACCGGACGCATTGTATCGTTCGGTTGCATCGTTACATTGGCAGGTACAGGAAATAATAAAGACAGAACGGAAGTCGTTTGCATGAAGACAAGAAACGCGTACCACCGATGATTCATCCCATATATTCACTATATGTAAGAATAAAATCATATGTAACATTTACCTATTCTGCAACAAATTATTAACTCAATGTAACACAAATTAATTATTCATTTGAACTTTCGTTAGCTCCATTAATTGTACATAATCTCTTTTATGCGAAATTTGAAATATAGATCTCACGACCAGTAAAAATAAATAAAAAAGTAAACATACCGAGAAATAAATATTTAGGTAAATTAAGCAACATATTCCGTCATGAATTATGACTCTAGTGAACATTTTTTATACGCATTAATATATAAATTAAATAATTAAATAGTTTATGCAAATTAAAATATACGTTAAAATAAGATTTTAATAAAACCTTTCGAAATATTTAGTTCACAACGTATATACAGTGTAAATACTTTTACATATATACATATATACAGAATATTATATATTTAAATGTTTTATGTACATAACATAATACAATATGTTTTATATACAATAATGAAACTTAATGTGCTTTCTGCATAATATAAGATTTTTTTCAATTATTTGAAGTGGTCATCTTTTGCTTATATACAGTACTAATAGTTGTACTAATAGTTTGATTTTTCCATTATTGCGAAATGCACTTACATGTAATTTTTATAGCCATTAAAATTAAAAATAGAATAAAACTATCAAATGAGTCAAAATGACTAGTTCCAGACTGTTTCTACAGTTGGAAAAAATATACAGTTACTGGTAGCAAAATTAATGTTCACTCTTATTGCGATAATAATATGACCATATATACTTCTTTATTTTCATCGTTAATCAGCCTGTAATGTGCTAAATGGC
>NW_016908012.1:2959-6190 GCF_001483705.2 Eufriesea mexicana
TCATATAGAAAAATCATAGCATTTGTCGATATTTTTATTATTCACTTGTCTTTTAATTTTGTTCGATGTACTTCATATTAATATCGATAAAAGCTTCAAAATTTCTGTCATAAAAGTGTAGTAACCAATTGAAACCTGCGTTTGGAATACTTCCGTGACTTACTATACATCCTTATCACGAAGTAATACTAATTATCTCTTTAATCTGACATCTTACACAAGAAAATTCCTTATTTTATCGCGATCTTAAGAACCACTCGTCCCTTTTCAATTCTCACTTATAGACTTCCCTTCCCATCGGCTGGCTCATTAACCATCGTCTTCCCCATGGAGTACCTCTTCTTTTTCTCCCGCGACCTGGTCCGTCCTTTCAGGCTTTCGCTATTCAGTGTATCTCTTCCAGATCCACTGCGGCGAAATACGGCTGCTTTCTCGATTCTTTTTAACGTCTAGATGGCACCGCAATTTCGAAAAGCTTCGACTAGACTAAAGAGAAATGCACGCGACTCAGGACCCCTATTTAAAGCATAAAGCATTTTGCATTCGTCCCGAAGTCTGCAGAAGTGATATACTTAAAGAAATACCCGGTCGAAGTTTGACTTGGAATTTTAAAGTGGTCGAAGGGGGCAAAAATTAAGACACAGTGGAATTTTGCAACATTTTGGACCCAAAGGAATTTTAATGAACTCTGAAAATCACAAATTTTTCGTACTTCACTGAATGACTGTAGATGCTTTGAAATGCAAAAAGGGTTATAGCAGTTTATACGAGAAACGATGAGAGTTACAAAAAAAGCAGTTAATTGGAGGAATATGACCGTGACGTAAAGGTAGCGTTTAATGAAGCCCATGGAATTTTAAAATCATCGTATAATGCACGCAATAGCGCTGTGGATCGTAATTTCGAAGTATTTAAATTGAATTTTTATACGTTCATTAATTACTCCAACCACACAGGGTGTTTCCTGTTTTTCCGGTCAAATTGTGAGAGAGTGACTTATAAGTGATAATGAGAAAAAAATATTACACGAAAATTTGTCGTAAATGCTTGATCAAAAAGTTATATGGAGTATGCACACGATCAACGCAATTTAAAATATCTGTAATTATTTTAGTAATTAGAATGGTTATTCGTCCTTTAATTTTAATCAGCTGATCACGTGTAAATTTGATTTCTGGACGTTTAATTTCAATTTTATTCGCAAATTTTATAACTAATAATTATTCGTAATTAGATTTTAATTTTCTATTTGATCATAATTAATTTTTTTAAGTCAATAATTGGTTATGATTCATTATAGAATGACTACAGAATTAATATTAGTAGTAGCATTTTAAAATAGTCAGTTGTATTGACTTCATCTGTATCAGTATGGCAGCTCGTTACATTAAATCGAGAATTTAATTTCAAAATAATTAATAAATTTTATATTAATATTTAACGATATTAAATTATAATTTTGTAACAAATTATTCACTGCAGAACTTCATATAGTATTTCTTTTTTATTTTGACTCGTGGATTATGTTTTTATAATTTCACTTGAAAAATAAGAAATATCACATATTTAATTTCTTCGACTGGTTATGATTGATTTGTTTCTAACATGACTTCCATAGCACATCAATATTTATTATTGTTATTTTCCATTATTATTTACTTTCATTTAACATTTCTTATTACGATTTTTGTAAATAATCTTCTGAGTCATTTTTCGAATAATTATTTTATCAATAGTTCCATCACCCAAAAGAAATAAAAATACAAAGTCTAACTTACAATGGATCAACTGTATTTGTGTTTATATTTTGGCATTTATTCTTGATGACTTTTTTTATTATTCTTAGCGTTATTGATTATTCGATTTATTATTTTTCTAAATTATTTTATTGGAGGTATTTTTTGGTAATATTTGTAATTTTTTTTACGAAAGTTATTATTGAGTTTTATTTTAAAGTTAATGTAAAAGTGGAAAACGTACGTACATAATTTTATCAATGTCGTAACCTATACATATCTCGATATTTACCAAACTATGCCATTCTTAATATGCTTTTTGTTGAAATTTATAACTTTCTTATGAAAATTCTCATTAAGTTTTATTTAGAAATTAATATAAAAGGAAATCAGGCACGGAATCTTGTAAATATCGTAACTTTATAAAAATGTATAATAAATGCAATAAGGTGGTCCATTCGTGGTACCCGCAGCCTAAGTGGAAAGTCGCATAAAGATGGCGCGACGTTCAAATGCTAAATGCAACGATGCTGGTATTATTACTCTTCTGATAACAAACTACACTACAGATTCTTTTTACACGATTCTTTTTTTTTTACGCGGTTCTGTCTTAATATATTTTCTCCTACTTTGCTCGATTCTTTTTGTACATTTTGTTCAGTTGCGTGTACTTCTTTAACTTATTTTATTCATATTTGCACAAGTTTCTTACCACATTTTACTTATTTTATTTATTTTTATCTTCAAACTTGGGAAACCAGCAAATATTCAAGAATATTATCGAATGCAGTTTTGTCGTTTAAATTATCTTTTCTATTGTTTGCTTTAATTTAAAGCAAGTTTTATACCTTTTCGAAAATCAATTTTTTTACGACTTTTTACATGGTTTTTTCTTACATTCATTTTTCTAAGCGTGTGAAATGTAAATCTATCGTGTAACAGATGTTTCAGGTATATAATAATGTATTAGGTCGACCAACAAATTTAAATAGATTATAAGGAAAACTGTTTTTCTTTTTCAGCACACAATATTATACCGTCACATGCTCATTAGAATTAGATAACTAAAAATTATAGGTCAAATTAGATCAAAATAAGTGAATAAAAATATAAACAAACAAAGAAGGTTATATATTATTCGATAAATTATTTTTTCACTTGAGGAAAAAAATTTTGTTATTAGAAATAATACTACTTGTGTTAAAAATACGGGTCTTACTTTTTGATCAATTCAATATAGTTAACCCTTTGTACTCGACAATTTTTTCGTTACAGGAAAAAAGTAATTCGAAGACTTTTTGCTATAAAGTCGACGATAATTTTAAAACGGTAAATAAGAAATCGTATAGAACTTAAGACGTAGAATTATTTTACTTCAATATTCCACGCATCGTTGGGTAATTGTAAATTTGATATATTAATTAATATCCATCGTTAGAATCTGATTAAATGGCGTCTGAGAGACGCCTCTCGAGTGCAAAGGGTTAAGATTTTC
>NW_016908013.1:0-1203 GCF_001483705.2 Eufriesea mexicana
TCAATTTGCTTTTGTTCACTTACTACTATTTTATTTACAGGCTCAGAGTCATATACATTCATGACAGTTTCATCTAATGTGCTTATAGAACCTTCTCCTTTTTCAAGAACCACGACAAGTGGTTGTTCCCCCTTGTTTTCAGTGATGATTTTCTCTTTGACCTCTTCCTCGTGGCACATGTTCCCTTGTCCTTCTACATTCACTTGACACATGATCAAAACCATGACAGTTGAAACATTTCACTCTATATCTGCACTCAGTTGCTTTATGGTCTCCTTTTCCACAGTTATAGCATTGTATCTCATTTTTAATGTTGTCATTTGCTTTCCTTACATTTTCCTCCTCCTTCGTTGATCTTCCTTCTTTTCTAGTTTTCCTATGTAGCTCTTCTTGCTTCAAAAATGCACTGCTTCATTCAGTGTCACTTCTCTTTGACTTTCCAATATTCGTATATTCTGCTCATATTCATTCTACAATCTTCTCAATACAAACATTTTTAATTCACACTCCTCAATGTCTTTTCCTAGTTCTATGCATTGATCTTTCAGATCTTTGGCTTTATTTATGAATGAGTCTACACTCTCTCCCCTCTTAAGTCACCCAATAATCTTGCCTTAATATGATCTGATTTTGCTGCCATATTGGCCCTTACCTGCTTCCATAGGCGTTCTGCATTCTTTTCATTATAATATTTCATCAATTGTGCTTTGGACATTGTATTTGTCATTATTGTGCAGGCAGCATAGATGTTATCATCCCATTCATCCCAAATTTTTTTTTGCTCTTCATAATTTGGTTTTTCTTCTTCTGGTATTGCTGGTTCTTCCACACTTATCACTTTCTTCCTTCTTTTTGGATCTTAAGATACCCTCTATTCTCTCTTTCATCAAGCTGCTCAATATTTGATATACTCTACTGATAGGCTATATTGTCTCTGCACGTGTTCGTTTAACCGTTTCAACTTTATCACTCAATTTAATTTTACCCGCGGAATCACGCAACCATGCTCTGCCAATTTGTTAGATAGTTTTTATAAAATAAAGTTATTGACACAGTTGTAGTTTCACATAACATATAGTAGTTTACTTAATATATTGTGTTGCGTAGTAGACTATCGCTCGCTCGTACAGTCACTTTGGTTTCACTCTCAGCACTCTCTCCGCTCGTCGCTGTCTTCTATAACGCCACCAACACACTTTAACC
>NW_016908013.1:3568-22444 GCF_001483705.2 Eufriesea mexicana
GTTAAATAAATATTAGTTAAAATATAAAAAATTTTATATAATAAATCGATGTATAAAATATATAGTAATATCTAAGAATACTTTATGTGAATATATTACCAATTTTAAATTAAAAATGTGCATATATGCAACGTACTGCTTATCAAGCATGCTTCTGGGGCATTCAAAAATTTGCGGTCTTTGGGAGCGTTTTGAGCGCGCAATAGTGGCGTTATCGTCTACTAACAGTGAACTCGAGACTCTGTTGGAAGGAATTAAAGAAGTTATATGGACTAATAATCTGTTGCTGGAGATAGAATTAGGACAAGGGTTATCCAAAGTGATGAAGCGTGATAATTTGAATACTGTTAGACTTACGAAAGGAGGAAATTAGAAAATTAACTTATGAATAAAAAATGTTGGTTTGTTAGAGAAGCAATTACCAATGAAAATATAAGCGTGTTTCATGTGACGAGTGATGTGATGACCACGGATTGTATAACGAAAGCATTGTCTGGACCGAGACTAAAAAATCTTAAGAAAATGTTAAATACGGCAAGCCAATAAAAGCAAGGGGTGTGTGTGTGAGTGTGATTGTTTTTATCGTGTATGGGACTTAAGGTATGAGAGAAAATGAGAGAGTGAGAACGAGAGAGATACGAGAAAAAGGGGACATGTATGCGCGCGAAGATGGTGTTGCGGAGTGTTCGAGATCAGAGTGAATATAAGGTTAAGAGTGATGAGTCACGTGCCGAGAGATGTTTAGTTTTTCCGTTGTATAATTTATCATATCATTAAATATATTTTATCTTAGTATCCTATTGGTGTAATAATTTTTGTCCTTTTCTCTGACTTCCATACTATGTTCAATCAGATTAGAAGCCAAAACAGCATGGTATTAAACATGCTATCCAAGCCGATTGTAACTAGAAATGGTCAAGTTCCGTAGAATAGTCCTTCGGAATGCTAGTGGCATTGCCCAACATAAGGAAGAAATTAAAGTTTTCCTTAAAATCAACCTAATAGACATATTTTTAATTAATGAAACTCACTTTACTGATAAGTAAACTTTCTTTGCTTATTAATTATTAATCGAAGAGACAATTGATCACTTCGAGCTACTAAAATTTATCAAAGACTATCTGCAAACCACAGCAGTTCAGGTTAAAACTCTACCTTATGACATAACAGTTTATGCAGTATAGTGTCCGCCCAGACACAATTTAAAACGAAGGACTTTGAAGCCTATTTTAACACACTTGGACCAAAATTTATGGTTGGAGGTGAATTCAACTATAAAAATACGTTATGGGATTTAAGATTATTCACTACCAAGGATAAAGAGCTGACGTCTCCACTGCAAGAGAGAATTTTCAATTCTTTTAATCTGCTACTACAAATCTAATATTAGTACTTCATCAAGCGGCAAAGATTGCTACTCCACAAGTTACATACAATAAAATTCCAGAAAATATTCCACTTGTTATTAAAAAGTTAATTGGAGATAAAAGGAAAGCTAGGAGCGAAATAGCATAGATTTCGCTCTCCTGCGGACAAGACCACGTTTAATCACTTAAGTAATGCCCTTAAACGCAAGCTTGAGGGGCTAAAAAATATTTCCTTTGAGGATTATTTAACTAAGATAAACAGATATGATAATTCTATATGGAAAGCAACCAAACTAGCGACAAAGCCTGCCCAACTTAATCCTTCAATAAGGAAAGAAAGAAATCCTCCAGGCCCATGGGCAAGAAGTGACAAGGAAAAGGCTGACCTCTTTGCAGAACATCTTGTGAATGTTTTTTCGACTAATAGCTCGGATCCTGATGAAGAGATTGAAAATTTCTTAACCAACAACAATTTAAATAGAGACAATTTGAATACATTAATTAATTAAGGCAATTAATGCTATCACCCCCTGGGGAAATAAAAAATACAATTCATAGTCTAGCCAACAAGAAATCTCCAGGAGTGGATCTAATAACACCAATTATGCTTAAGCAACTTCCTCGAAAAGGGGTAGTTATGCTAACATATATATTTAATGCCATTCTAGGATTAAACTATTGACCTACGACATTTAAAACTGTAGGCAATTGTATGTATATAATTGGTAGATACGAGCTTCCGTAGTTGGAGAGGGGAGAGCGATGTGTATATATATAAAGATTTTCAGCAATAAATCATTCCTCAGTCCTCAATCCTCGTTTGTTGAGTCAGTCGCGTTAACTGCGAATAGAACAAGGTGTATAGAGCGTTTGTACAATAAGAATCAAATTATTAGTAATAAAGAATTAGAGTAATTATAGAGATAGATTAGAGATAAAAATACAGTGTCATTTAATTCCAACAAATCTGGTAGCAGCGCGTGGTTCAAGGTTTAAACGCGTGTCACATGTAGCGAAATTTCGAGAAGAATTCAAAATGGAGAAAAATACATTACCGTCAGTGCCATTACTGACTGGGTTCAATTATTTAGTGTGGGCAATGAAAATGAAATCGATATTATGTCTGAGAAAATTAGATCAGGTATTGAGTGAACAAAAACCAGCAGTTAGCGAAACTGAAAAAGTAAAATCTGAGTGGAGTAGGTGGAACCAAGAAGCAGTGGCGTACATAAGGCTACATCTCTCAGACGAACAAACATTTCAATTCGCAACGAATAACGCACAGGAATTGTGGGCCAAGATAAAGAAATCATACGCAGAAGCAGCAGAAGACCAAAAAAGCAGACGCTGATCACTGTGGTAGTGGTTGTCATGGAATGTGTGGTACGAGTGTGAGGAATGTTTGTGGGGAAGAATGTGTGTGTGACGAGTATGACAGAAAGTCGCGAAAAACACTCAGTAGGTGAATGACAGTCATAACAAATAGACGTGGTGTGTGAGAGAGTCCTCGAGAGATTATATCGCAGTTACAAGCGAATTTGTTTTACGTGATTTAATTATAGTTTATGCAGTGCTGTTATTGTGTTCAATAAATATTCTTATCAGTTTATCCATTTACTCACACTAACGACTTGAGATTCCTGCGGATGGAACAAAACGAATCGGTAAGCGATTACATAACACGTGCCAGAGGACTCGCGACAAAATGTGCAATGTGAACTTTCGTATTCCACAGTGCGAGGTATAAATAATCAATATAAAGAAATCAGGGAAATCCTCAAAACTCAGCGGGAAAAATCACTGGAAGAAATCCACGGAATATGGAAGGAGCGTGAAAAGGAAAATCAACGAAAGCAAGGCCCCGGCAAGGAATCAAAGGGAGCTGCCTATGTCGTGCAAAAACAATACACAAGAAATCGCTATATTCGCGTGCGAAGCGTCGAGGAATACAGACGTGTATACATAGCGATCCTTGAGTGTAAATATACATAAGCGAACGGTTAAAAACGTGAGAAATCGAAATCCGAAAGTGTTCATTCACCTTCTAGTTTACAACGGTAACTCTTGTTAGTTGCAAAATGCAGCAAAGAAGTGTAGGGACGTATCCCTCGCTGATATTCACTTCCGCATGTGATACAGTGACCACAGCCTCGCATTCTACATATCCATATTATGGGCAACCTATATTTGGCGGAACACCTATTATGACTACAGAAATCACAACAAACCAGCGTACCCACACATACACAGCTAACGCTGGCACCACGGGACAACGCAACATACAGAAACGGCGAGTAATACATGTAGATACCCCACTACATCACCAAGAGGAACTTAGACAACACATCGATACGAATATGTCAGATCAAGAACTCACGTGGTAATAAGTAAAACCTAAGAGAAATAAAAGAAATAGAAATACAGTTCAGCCAGAGAACCACACAAGAAAGAAACAAGCATTGCAAGTTATCAATAAACAAAACTGCAATAGATTCTCAGAATTAAATAATAATGACACAATGCTAGAAGATGAAATGACTGAGAATGTTAATGAAAACACCAATAAACTACATAAACCACCTCCAATATTTATGGACGATATAGCAAATTTTCCACTTATGCTAGATAGCTTTAAAACTGTCCTAACAGGTGAAGAGTCTTCCTGCAAATCAATGTCAGCAGACCCGATCAAAGTTAACACCAACACACCAGACGCCTACCGAAAACTAGTCCATTTCCTAAAAGTAAATAATACAGCATTTCACACGTATCAACCGCGTCAGGAAAGATCTTTTAGAGTTGTTATTAAAAACATACATACTTCAATTCCAACAATGGTAATTAAAGATGAATTTAAAAAAAAGGGTTTCGAAATCAGAAGCGTCACTAATATTCGTAGCTGGAAAACGAAAGAACCACTCTCTTTATTCCTTGTCGACCAAGCACCAGGTGAAAAAAATAAAGAAATCTACGCATTAAAACATCTCCTTAACACCGTAATAGAAACCGTACCACCGCGTAAAAAGAAAGTGATACTTTCATGTCATCGCTGTCAAAAATACGGACATACCAAGGGGTATTGTACTAAGCCATCTAACTGCGTGAAATATACTGAAAATCATCCCACAAATACTTGCACCAAGGAGAAAAACACTGCTGCAAAATGTGTATTGCGTGACGGACCGCATCCTGCGAATTACAAAGGATGCAGCGTATATCGAGACTTACAGAACGTAAGAGGTAAGCCAGATAAAAATACAATAGTAAATAGAAATTATAGTATACGTGAAAGCATAAGTTATGCCCAAGCTACAGTAGGTAACACAATACAGAATGGCCATAATGATGCTATTAACACAATGTTAAATCAACTCCTCCAGAAATTCCAGTCTCTCTTTAAACAATTAATGAACCAAAACAGCATGATTATAAATTTGCTTACCGCTTTCATCAGTAGAAAATAATAATGGCAGACAACATGAGAATAGCCTTGTACAATGCAAACGGTTTGCAACAACGCAAACGGGAAATAGAATTACTTCTAAATGAAAATAAAATAGACATTCTCCTAATTTCTGAAAGTCATTTTATTGGCGGAAGCTACTTTAATATTTACAAGTACAAAACAAATAACACCAATCATTTAGACGAAACTGCCCACATACTGGGGGATATAAGACATATGATCATTTTACGGCCAAAATGTTAAAAGAAATACCAAAAAAGAGAGCTGTAGTAGCAATCACACGAATATATAACGCGATACTCAGAGTCCACTATCTTCCCATCCAATGGAAATTTGCGACAATTATTCTCATTCAAAAACCTGACAAACCACCAACAAAAGTGACCTCCTATAGGCCTATCTCATTGTTACAGATCTTGTCAAAACTACTTGAAAGATTACTCTTAAACACACTAACACCAATATTAATGGAAAAACGTATAATCCCACAACACCAATTCGGTTTTCGTAAGCAACACTCTACTATTGAACAAGTACATCGCATAGTCAATGTGATAGAAGAATGCTTTGAGAAACGCATGGTATGCAATCTCAAATTGCCCGCTGCATTTATTGACATTCATCAAGCTTTTGACAGAGTGTGGCACATGGGCTTGTTATATAAAATTAAGCAAAATCTTCCATGTAACTATTATAACTTGCTAAAATCCTACTTAACTGACAAGTTTTACCAGCTTAATGAAAACGGCAAATACTCGAAGATCTACCCGATACTCGCGGGTGTTCCTCAAGGCAGTGTCTTAGGTCCCACATTATACCAAATCTACACAGCAGACTTTCCTATCGACGATAATGTACTCGTGGCCACATTTGAGGATGACACTGCGTTCTTGGCTTCCCATGAAAACCCTGCGGAGGCGCCACGATTCTTGCAGGGAGCTTTGGATAAGACTACAGAATGGGCCAAAAAATGGAAAATTAATATCAAAGCAAACAAATCAACACACATCACATCTACTACCAGACATGTTACTGCTCCTGCAGTCAAACTGAACAGCGAAAACCTTGAAACAAAGGACTGTGTCAGATACCTTGGTCTGCACATAGATAAAAGACTCACATGGAAAGACCACATAAAAAAGAAAAGAAAGCAACTGAACCACAAATTGAAAACCATGTATTGGATCCTGGGACGAAAATTGAAACTTATACTATACAATAAATTATTCTTGTACAAGGTCGCTATTATTCCAATTTGGATATATGGGATACAACTCTGGGGATGTGCCAAGAGAAGCAATATAAATATCATCCAAAGATTCCAGAACATAGCACTGAGAACTATTGCTGCTGCCCCATGGTACATCACCTCAGATTCTCTACATAAAGACTTGGGCATACATAATATCAAAGAACAGATAGGAAAATTCACCACAGCACACAAGAAACGAATATCAAATCATCCCAACGAACACATCAAGGATCTAAATCATATACCACAACGGAGAAGACTAAAAAGGAATAAACAAACCTATCTGTGGAATTAAATTAAAGAAGAAACATCACATATAATGTTAGCGGCAACGCTACGGAGCGTTTACCGCATACAAGCCATATTTTTAATTCATCAAATTTGCTGGTTAGCCGAATGAAGCTAGTTGTAGATGTAATTTAATATTAGAAAAAAAAAAAAATATATTGGTGATATAATAGATGTGCTTCCAGGACGAGAGAGGAGAGATGATTACTTAAAAAGTAAAATTAAGTTAAAAGCAATGGAGGGCAAAACAGAAACTGAAAAACTTGAAGAAACACAAATCAAGGCAAATGCATTTGTGGCAGAGAGGACAACGTACTCAAAGAATAAACAAAATGTAATCTGCTTCAATTGTGGCAAAAAGGACACTTTCGCAGTGAATGTTATCGAGGACAATCAAGTGGTAACAGGAGTTTCCAGAGTAGAGGACAAGTGGCCCGAGGAATAAGCAGAGAGCACAACAAACGTGGACATCAACAAAGTTCTGGATCAAACAACCAGGGAACACGAAACAGATACATGAACAATCAAGGAGGTGAGATCCGAGAGAGCAACTGTCTTAATGTGGAAGTGGAAAATGAGAGTGCAGGTAATAAAAACGTTTCATTTAAAGATAATATATGGTTGCTTGATAGTGGGTGCACGAACCATATTACAACATTTTTATAAGAGCGTCACACTATGATAACCTGTAAATGTAAAGGTGGGCGATGGATGTGTACTCAAAGCAACAAAGATAGGGAATATAAAGACGATATTGAAAGTTTATGATAAGGAATCCATATTATTAATGTGTTCTATGTACAAAGTATAAATCCAAATCTAATAAGCTATACTAAAATATTGGATATTAACAAAATTGTGTCAGTAAATAATGGTACAAAAATATATAATAAATATAGCGAAATTATAGGTTTAGCGTTTAAAGAAGGAAATTTATCGAAAAAATTCGGAGCCACGTTATAAAAACATTTGGAAATGTACATGCTAACCTACCATCAAGAACCGAAAGAAAGCTAAGCAGAGTAGAGAGGTGGAGTCGAATATTAGGCCATATGAACTTCAGTTACTTGAACACATTATGCGAAAATAAACTCGTGGAGGGTATACCAAAAGAGTTAGATACTAAAGTGATAAAATGCAAAATTTGTCTAGAAAATAAGATGTATAATCTGCCATTTAAGAACAATAGTACAAGGGCAAAAGACATTCTGGAAATAGTCCATACGGATATCAATGGTCCCCATTCAACTAGCGAGTAGAAGGGAGAGTGATATTCTATTACGTTTATAGATAACTATAGTAGACTATCTAAAGTATAGGTAAATATTTAGTTTAGCGACTTTGCCCTAAACGCGTCTTTTTTTCCGTTTTTTTCACAAGAAGCTTTATTTGTGCTTCAATAAGAAGTATAGATCGGGGGAGCTTGAAAAAGTAATGTACTTTTACAAGTTTCTTCACAAAAAACATGAAATTGTTAAAAACTACAGAATGCGTTGGTCGATCCCTATGATTTTTGAATATTTTATAGAGAACGAGATTCTGGATAACTTTTATTTGAACAATAATTGTTGTTTTGCCTTAATTTCCGAGATATTTGAAAAAATTGTTCATACTACCGCATTGAATCCGCCTGTACGTGTGCTGTGGACGTGTTTGATCGGTTTCAATAGATCATTTATCGTTTTCTTGTATAAATAAACTCCGACGAGCGACCGAAAGAAGGCTGGCAAGCGAGCGTATATAACGGGTGGACAAAAAGGTTAAATTTAATTAATTTCAATAATATGTCAATCTTGATTTTTTTCACATGTTAACTAAACTGGTGTTGTGTCGCACTGGCTCCGCTAGTCGACGACGACACAGTCTAACCTAACTCTAATCCATTACTTAATTTACTGATTAATAATAAGATAGGTTTGGCTTAATCAAGTAATTGGAGCAGGTTCGGGTTAGACTTATATCCCGGTCGCCGTGAGGCGTCCGGCCATATAAGCAGAAATTCAAAAATCGAATCTTTATTAAGTCTCTATTAAGGATTAGATCGGGTGATGGTTGGGGTGGTGTAAAGGTCCGCGAGTTTGAGAATGAGTGTAGGGCCTTCCTAGGCGTCAAGCAACATACTGATCACCCGTTATAAAAGCTCGCCAGGGTTTGTTGTAGATTGTACTCAGAATCCGAGCTCGGTTCCGTGCCTTGGCCTCCCGCGGATCTTCCTTGCTGCGAGGCTTCCATGGCGGCATAGTCGCCATGGTCGTTCTCTTCGGCCTCCATTCAACGCTCAGCTCAGAACTGACACGGAGTAGGGGAACCCGACTGTGTAATTAAAACAAAGCATTGCGATGGCTCCCACGGGTGTCGGCGCAATGTAATTTCTGCCCAGTGCTCTGAATGTCGTAGTAAACGGCGAGAGTAACTACTATGACTCTCTTAAGGGGCCCTCTTTATTCCAAGCCCATTAAGGGATCATAGACGTGCCTATTCTCCATCTCTTAGTGGTTTCCGCTGGTAACGAGGCACATTTTTCTACTGTGTGCCTCGGCTAACGGAGTAAGCTTTTCGGATCCCTGCGATTGTCAGCTCCTTCGACCCATTACTGTTGGCACTTGTAAGAAAAAACAGCCTCGGATGACCAAGTGAATGAATTTTATTATATGCGTAGGTGCCGCTTATTTGTTTAATTTTTTTCCTATGTCTTTGGTAGGTGTTTGTGGGATATGTGAGGATGTGTATTCTCTCCATATTTTCTTTTTGCGTTCTTTAATTATTTTGCGGAATTTTGTTCCCAGTCTTGTGAGAGGAGTCTTTATTTGAACAGCGCCACCCTGCATAGAGATCTATACTGCTTCGAGGAAACTGTCAGCCTATCAGTTTCGAAGCAGGACTGAGTGACGCATATAAAACCCTGGCTCAAGGGTTTGACAAGCCACTCTTTTTTGAATCTCCCTCACCTTTATAGTAGATGCATGGTGCACATAAACACGGTTTAAAATTAAGCTTAGTTACTACTTTTTGCATTTTGTCGTGCCACGCCTTTGAAGCCTGTTTGAGCCCATATACGCGTACAGGATTATAATTGTAACATGGGTGCTGTCGAGTTGATATGATTTTAAGTATTCTTAATTCCATAAGAAAGACTGTAAAATGGTATAATTTTTCTTCCTTTTATTAGATTTAGCAATTTACAATTCATATATTTTCTAAGAAGCCTACTAAATCAAAACTTAAGTTTCACGAATTTCATTTAGCTCTAGTAAAAGATATTTTACGAAGGCATCCACAGCAGGAGAAGGAAGAAGGAAATCCGAAGATTCATCCTTTCGGTTAACCGGGAAGCATTTTTTACCAAAATGTCCGAATGAAGCGGGTAAAGCACAACCAGCAAGAAGAAAATGCGTTGTTTGTGCGAAACATAAAGTAAGACGAGACACGCGATATCATTGCAGAAAATGCGATGTTGATTTATGTATTGATGATTGTTTCGAAATTTATCATACACAAATGAACTATTAATTTTTGTTATATTTATTGCGTTTAGTTTTTGTTCTGTATTTTTATGTTAAGTTGTATTTTAAATTTTATTGATTCTAATGGATAATTGATGCTTGAAAATAACATTCGTTTGTTATTTAACCTGCTGGAAAAGAATTGCAATAATAACTTGTTAGTTGCGCCTTGAATAGTTAATCAACAGAGCTCGCACGAGCCAAAAGTATTCCTTTCACAGCGATCGTAAACGCTAAGCGCGCCAATTTGGAGCGCTTCGGTAGAGAGTCGTCCGCACGTAAAGGGTTAAATAAATATTAGTTAAAATATAAAAAATTTTATATAATAAATCGATGTATAAAATATATAGTAATATCTAAGAATACTTTATGTGAATATATTACCAATTTTAAATTAAAAATGTGCATATATGCAACGTACTGCTTATCAAGCATGCTTCTGGGGCATTCAAAAATTTGCGGTCTTTGGGAGCGTTTTGAGCGCGCAATAGTGGCGTTATCGTCTACTAACAGTGAACTCGAGACTCTGTTGGAAGGAATTAAAGAAGTTATATGGACTAATAATCTGTTGCTGGAGATAGAATTAGGACAAGGGTTATCCAAAGTGATGAAGCGTGATAATTTGAATACTGTTAGACTTACGAAAGGAGGAAATTAGAAAATTAACTTATGAATAAAAAATGTTGGTTTGTTAGAGAAGCAATTACCAATGAAAATATAAGCGTGTTTCATGTGACGAGTGATGTGATGACCACGGATTGTATAACGAAAGCATTGTCTGGACCGAGATTAAAAAATCTTAAGAAAATGTTAAATACGGCAAGCCAATAAAAACAAGGGGTGTGTGTGTGAGTGTGATTGTTTTTATCCTGTATGGGACTTAAGGTATGAGAGAAAATGAGAGAGCGAGAGCGAGAGAGATACGAGAAAAAGGGGACATGTATGCGCGTGAAGATGGTGTTGCGGAGTGTTCGAGATCAGAGTGAATATAAGGTTAAGAGTGATGAGTCACGTGCCGAGAGATGTTTAGTTTTTCCGTTGTATAATTTATCATATCATTAAATATATTTTATCTTAGTATCCTATTGGTGTAATAATTTTTGTCCTTTTCTCTGACTTCCATACTATGTTCAATCAGATTAGAAGCCAAAACAGCATGGTATTAAACATGCTATCCAAGCCGATTGTAACTAGAAATGGTCAAGTTCCGTAGAATAGTCCTTCGGAATGCTAGTGGCATTGCCCAACATAAGGAAGAAATTAAAGTTTTCCTTAAAATCAACCTAATAGACATATTTTTAATTAATGAAACTCACTTTACTGATAAGTAAACTTTCTTTGCTTATTAATTATTAATCGAAGAGACAATTGATCACTTCGAGCTACTAAAATTTATCAAAGACTATCTGCAAACCACAGCAGTTCAGGTTAAAACTCTACCTTATGACATAACAGTTTATGCAGTATAGTGTCCGCCCAGACACAATTTGAAACGAAGGACTTTGAAGCCTATTTTAACACACTTGGACCAAAATTTATGGTTGGAGGTGAATTCAACTATAAAAATACGTTATGGGATTTAAGATTATTCACTACCAAGGATAAAGAGCTGACGTCTCCACTGCAAGAGAGAATTTTCAATTCTTTTAATCTGCTACTACAAATCTAATATTAGTACTTCATCAAGCGGCAAAGACTGCTACTCCACAAGTTACATACAATAAAATTCCAGAAAATATTCCACTTGTTATTAAAAAGTTAATTGGAGATAAAAGGAAAGCTAGGAGCGAAATAGCATAGATTTCGCTCTCCTGCGGACAAGACCACGTTTAATCACTTAAGTAATGCCCTTAAACGCAAGCTTGAGGGGCTAAAAAATATTTCCTTTGAGGATTATTTAACTAAGATAAACAGATATGATAATTCTATATGGAAAGCAACCAAACTAGCGACAAAGCCTGCCCAACTTAATCCTTCAATAAGGAAAGAAAGAAATCCTCCAGGCCCATGGGCAAGAAGTGACAAGGAAAAGGCTGACCTCTTTGCAGAACATCTTGTGAATGTTTTTTCGACTAATAGCTCGGATCCTGATGAAGAGATTGAAAATTTCTTAACCAACAACAATTTAAATAGAGACAATTTGAATACATTAATTAATTAAGGCAATTAATGCTATCACCCCCTGGGGAAATAAAAAATACAATTCATAGTCTAGCCAACAAGAAATCTCCAGGAGTGGATCTAATAACACCAATTATGCTTAAGCAACTTCCTCGAAAAGGGGTAGTTATGCTAACATATATATTTAATGCCATTCTAAGATTAAACTATTGACCTACGACATTTAAAACTGTAGGCAATTGTATGTATATAATTGGTAGATACGAGCTTCCGTAGTTGGAGAGGGGAGAGCGATGTGTATATATATAAAGATTTTCAGCAATAAATCATTCCTCAGTCCTCAATCCTCGTTTGTTGAGTCAGTCGCGTTAACTGCGAATAGAACAAGGTGTATAGAGCGTTTGTACAATAAGAATCAAATTATTAGTAATAAAGAATTAGAGTAATTATAGAGATAGATTAGAGATAAAAATACAGTGTCATTTAATTCCAACAAATCTGGTAGCAGCGCGTGGTTCAAGGTTTAAACGCGTGTCACATGTAGCGAAATTTCGAGAAGAATTCAAAATGGAGAAAAATACATTACCGTCAGTGCCATTACTGACTGGGTTCAATTATTTAGTGTGGGCAATGAAAATGAAATCGATATTATGTCTGAGAAAATTAGATCAGGTATTGAGTGAACAAAAACCAGCAGTTAGCGAAACTGAAAAAGTAAAATCTGAGTGGAGTAGGTGGAACCAAGAAGCAGTGGCGTACATAAGGCTACATCTCTCAGACGAACAAACATTTCAATTCGCAACGAATAACGCACAGGAATTGTGGGCCAAGATAAAGAAATCATACGCAGAAGCAGCAGAAGACCAAAAAAGCAGACGCTGATCACTGTGGTAGTGGTTGTCATGGAATGTGTGGTACGAGTGTGAGGAATGTTTGTGGGGAAGAATGTGTGTGTGACGAGTATGACAGAAAGTCGCGAAAAACACTCAGTAGGTGAATGACAGTCATAACAAATAGACGTGGTGTGTGAGAGAGTCCTCGAGAGATTATATCGCAGTTACAAGCGAATTTGTTTTACGTGATTTAATTATAGTTTATGCAGTGCTGTTATTGTGTTCAATAAATATTCTTATCAGTTTATCCATTTACTCACACTAACGACTTGAGATTCCTGCGGATGGAACAAAACGAATCGGTAAGCGATTACATAACACGTGCCAGAGGACTCGCGACAAAATGTGCAATGTGAACTTTCGTATTCCACAGTGCGAGGTATAAATAATCAATATAAAGAAATCAGGGAAATCCTCAAAACTCAGCGGGAAAAATCACTGGAAGAAATCCACGGAATATGGAAGGAGCGTGAAAAGGAAAATCAACGAAAGCAAGGCCCCGGCAAGGAATCAAAGGGAGCTGCCTATGTCGTGCAAAAACAATACACAAGAAATCGCTATATTCGCGTGCGAAGCGTCGAGGAATACAGACGTGTATACATAGCGATCCTTGAGTGTAAATATACATAAGCGAACGGTTAAAAACGTGAGAAATCGAAATCCGAAAGTGTTCATTCACCTTCTAGTTTACAACGGTAACTCTTGTTAGTTGCAAAATGCAGCAAAGAAGTGTAGGGACGTATCCCTCGCTGATATTCACTTCCGCATGTGATACAGTGACCACAGCCTCGCATTCTACATATCCATATTATGGGCAACCTATATTTGGCGGAACACCTATTATGACTACAGAAATCACAACAAACCAGCGTACCCACACATACACAGCTAACGCTGGCACCACGGGACAACGCAACATACAGAAACGGCGAGTAATACATGTAGATACCCCACTACATCACCAAGAGGAACTTAGACAACACATCGATACGAATATGTCAGATCAAGAACTCACGTGGTAATAAGTAAAACCTAAGAGAAATAAAAGAAATAGAAATACAGTTCAGCCAGAGAACCACACAAGAAAGAAACAAGCATTGCAAGTTATCAATAAACAAAACTGCAATAGATTCTCAGAATTAAATAATAATGACACAATGCTAGAAGATGAAATGACTGAGAATGTTAATGAAAACACCAATAAACTACATAAACCACCTCCAATATTTATGGACGATATAGCAAATTTTCCACTTATGCTAGATAGCTTTAAAACTGTCCTAACAGGTGAAGAGTCTTCCTGCAAATCAATGTCAGCAGACCCGATCAAAGTTAACACCAACACACCAGACGCCTACCGAAAACTAGTCCATTTCCTAAAAGTAAATAATACAGCATTTCACACGTATCAACCGCGTCAGGAAAGATCTTTTAGAGTTGTTATTAAAAACATACATACTTCAATTCCAACAATGGTAATTAAAGATGAATTTAAAAAAAAGGGTTTCGAAATCAGAAGCGTCACTAATATTCGTAGCTGGAAAACGAAAGAACCACTCTCTTTATTCCTTGTCGACCAAGCACCAGGTGAAAAAAATAAAGAAATCTACGCATTAAAACATCTCCTTAACACCGTAATAGAAACCGTACCACCGCGTAAAAAGAAAGTGATACTTTCATGTCATCGCTGTCAAAAATACGGACATACCAAGGGGTATTGTACTAAGCCATCTAACTGCGTGAAATATACTGAAAATCATCCCACAAATACTTGCACCAAGGAGAAAAACACTGCTGCAAAATGTGTATTGCGTGACGGACCGCATCCTGCGAATTACAAAGGATGCAGCGTATATCGAGACTTACAGAACGTAAGAGGTAAGCCAGATAAAAATACAATAGTAAATAGAAATTATAGTATACGTGAAAGCATAAGTTATGCCCAAGCTACAGTAGGTAACACAATACAGAATGGCCATAATGATGCTATTAACACAATGTTAAATCAACTCCTCCAGAAATTCCAGTCTCTCTTTAAACAATTAATGAACCAAAACAGCATGATTATAAATTTGCTTACCGCTTTCATCAGTAGAAAATAATAATGGCAGACAACATGAGAATAGCCTTGTACAATGCAAACGGTTTGCAACAACGCAAACGGGAAATAGAATTACTTCTAAATGAAAATAAAATAGACATTCTCCTAATTTCTGAAAGTCATTTTATTGGCGGAAGCTACTTTAATATTTACAAGTACAAAACAAATAACACCAATCATTTAGACGAAACTGCCCACATACTGGGGGATATAAGACATATGATCATTTTACGGCCAAAATGTTAAAAGAAATACCAAAAAAGAGAGCTGTAGTAGCAATCACACGAATATATAACGCGATACTCAGAGTCCACTATCTTCCCATCCAATGGAAATTTGCGACAATTATTCTCATTCAAAAACCTGACAAACCACCAACAAAAGTGACCTCCTATAGGCCTATCTCATTGTTACAGATCTTGTCAAAACTACTTGAAAGATTACTCTTAAACACACTAACACCAATATTAATGGAAAAACGTATAATCCCACAACACCAATTCGGTTTTCGTAAGCAACACTCTACTATTGAACAAGTACATCGCATAGTCAATGTGATAGAAGAATGCTTTGAGAAACGCATGGTATGCAATCTCAAATTGCCCGCTGCATTTATTGACATTCATCAAGCTTTTGACAGAGTGTGGCACATGGGCTTGTTATATAAAATTAAGCAAAATCTTCCATGTAACTATTATAACTTGCTAAAATCCTACTTAACTGACAAGTTTTACCAGCTTAATGAAAACGGCAAATACTCGAAGATCTACCCGATACTCGCGGGTGTTCCTCAAGGCAGTGTCTTAGGTCCCACATTATACCAAATCTACACAGCAGACTTTCCTATCGACGATAATGTACTCGTGGCCACATTTGAGGATGACACTGCGTTCTTGGCTTCCCATGAAAACCCTGCGGAGGCGCCACGATTCTTGCAGGGAGCTTTGGATAAGACTACAGAATGGGCCAAAAAATGGAAAATTAATATCAAAGCAAACAAATCAACACACATCACATCTACTACCAGACATGTTACTGCTCCTGCAGTCAAACTGAACAGCGAAAACCTTGAAACAAAGGACTGTGTCAGATACCTTGGTCTGCACATAGATAAAAGACTCACATGGAAAGACCACATAAAAAAGAAAAGAAAGCAACTGAACCACAAATTGAAAACCATGTATTGGATCCTGGGACGAAAATTGAAACTTATACTATACAATAAATTATTCTTGTACAAGGTCGCTATTATTCCAATTTGGATATATGGGATACAACTCTGGGGATGTGCCAAGAGAAGCAATATAAATATCATCCAAAGATTCCAGAACATAGCACTGAGAACTATTGCTGCTGCCCCATGGTACATCACCTCAGATTCTCTACATAAAGACTTGGGCATACATAATATCAAAGAACAGATAGGAAAATTCACCACAGCACACAAGAAACGAATATCAAATCATCCCAACGAACACATCAAGGATCTAAATCATATACCACAACGGAGAAGACTAAAAAGGAATAAACAAACCTATCTGTGGAATTAAATTAAAGAAGAAACATCACATATAATGTTAGCGGCAACGCTACGGAGCGTTTACCGCATACAAGCCATATTTTTAATTCATCAAATTTGCTGGTTAGCCGAATGAAGCTAGTTGTAGATGTAATTTAATATTAGAAAAAAAAAAAAATATATTGGTGATATAATAGATGTGCTTCCAGGACGAGAGAGGAGAGATGATTACTTAAAAAGTAAAATTAAGTTAAAAGCAATGGAGGGCAAAACAGAAACTGAAAAACTTGAAGAAACACAAATCAAGGCAAATGCATTTGTGGCAGAGAGGACAACGTACTCAAAGAATAAACAAAATGTAATCTGCTTCAATTGTGGCAAAAAGGACACTTTCGCAGTGAATGTTATCGAGGACAATCAAGTGGTAACAGGAGTTTCCAGAGTAGAGGACAAGTGGCCCGAGGAATAAGCAGAGAGCACAACAAACGTGGACATCAACAAAGTTCTGGATCAAACAACCAGGGAACACGAAACAGATACATGAACAATCAAGGAGGTGAGATCCGAGAGAGCAACTGTCTTAATGTGGAAGTGGAAAATGAGAGTGCAGGTAATAAAAACGTTTCATTTAAAGATAATATATGGTTGCTTGATAGTGGGTGCACGAACCATATTACAACATTTTTATAAGAGCGTCACACTATGATAACCTGTAAATGTAAAGGTGGGCGATGGATGTGTACTCAAAGCAACAAAGATAGGGAATATAAAGACGATATTGAAAGTTTATGATAAGGAATCCATATTATTAATGTGTTCTATGTACAAAGTATAAATCCAAATCTAATAAGCTATACTAAAATATTGGATATTAACAAAATTGTGTCAGTAAATAATGGTACAAAAATATATAATAAATATAGCGAAATTATAGGTTTAGCGTTTAAAGAAGGAAATTTATCGAAAAAATTCGGAGCCACGTTATAAAAACATTTGGAAATGTACATGCTAACCTACCATCAAGAACCGAAAGAAAGCTAAGCAGAGTAGAGAGGTGGAGTCGAATATTAGGCCATATGAACTTCAGTTACTTGAACACATTATGCGAAAATAAACTCGTGGAGGGTATACCAAAAGAGTTAGATACTAAAGTGATAAAATGCAAAATTTGTCTAGAAAATAAGATGTATAATCTGCCATTTAAGAACAATAGTACAAGGGCAAAAGACATTCTGGAAATAGTCCATACGGATATCAATGGTCCCCATTCAACTAGCGAGTAGAAGGGAGAGTGATATTCTATTACGTTTATAGATAACTATAGTAGACTATCTAAAGTATAGGTAAATATTTAGTTTAGCGACTTTGCCCTAAACGCGTCTTTTTTTCCGTTTTTTTCACAAGAAGCTTTATTTGTGCTTCAATAAGAAGTATAGATCGGGGGAGCTTGAAAAAGTAATGTACTTTTACAAGTTTCTTCACAAAAAACATGAAATTGTTAAAAACTACAGAATGCGTTGGTCGATCCCTATGATTTTTGAATATTTTATAGAGAACGAGATTCTGGATAACTTTTATTTGAACAATAATTGTTGTTTTGCCTTAATTTCCGAGATATTTGAAAAAATTGTTCATACTACCGCATTGAATCCGCCTGTACGTGTGCTGTGGACGTGTTTGATCGGTTTCAATAGATCATTTATCGTTTTCTTGTATAAATAAACTCCGACGAGCGACCGAAAGAAGGCTGGCAAGCGAGCGTATATAACGGGTGGACAAAAAGGTTAAATTTAATTAATTTCAATAATATGTCAATCTTGATTTTTTTCACATGTTAACTAAACTGGTGTTGTGTCGCACTGGCTCCGCTAGTCGACGACGACACAGTCTAACCTAACTCTAATCCATTACTTAATTTACTGATTAATAATAAGATAGGTTTGGCTTAATCAAGTAATTGGAGCAGGTTCGGGTTAGACTTATATCCCGGTCGCCGTGAGGCGTCCGGCCATATAAGCAGAAATTCAAAAATCGAATCTTTATTAAGTCTCTATTAAGGATTAGATCGGGTGATGGTTGGGGTGGTGTAAAGGTCCGCGAGTTTGAGAATGAGTGTAGGGCCTTCCTAGGCGTCAAGCAACATACTGATCACCCGTTATAAAAGCTCGCCGGGGTTTGTTGTAGATTGTACTCAGAATCCGAGCTCGGTTCCGTGCCTTGGCCTCCCGCGGATCTTCCTTGCTGCGAGGCTTCCATGGCGGCATAGTCGCCATGGTCGTTCTCTTCGGCCTCCATTCAACGCTCAGCTCAGAACTGACACGGAGTAGGGGAACCCGACTGTGTAATTAAAACAAAGCATTGCGATG
>NW_016908013.1:22693-29945 GCF_001483705.2 Eufriesea mexicana
GCCCCCCCCCCCGCCCGCCCAAAAAACCCCCCCCCCCCCCCGCGCTGTACGTTCTACAACAGATCTTTTACTGCGAAATTGGGACTTGGGGTCCATATAAGACGTGCCCACCCCGATGAGCGCGACCAGATAGTCCGTAGAGTGGACGTTAAATTGCGATAGAGCGAGGAGGAGATACTGCTCATGGCCCGCAAAGAAGCGGAACTCGCAGTCCACCGCGAGGTCCGCTTCATGAATCAGGAGCTGGCCAAAATATTTTCTGCCAGATCGATTGAAGCTATCAAGAAGGTCAGGCAGAAACAGGGCTACAGGGATGCGGTTCGCCGTTTTATCGACGAACTTCAAGCTCCAGCCTTGCACAGTCTGCCAGAGCCTTCCTGTATAGCGGGTCCATCTGTAGATCCTTCACCTCAGCTACCATCATCTCCTCCTCGCCCAAACATCGCAATTATGACGCCCTCGATCCCTGGTCCTGATATGGGCTTTCTTGAGTTTCTGAAGACTCTACCAACATCGGAGTCTTCCGTCTACGCCTTTGGCGTCCTCCAGAACATAATCGACCAGGCTAGTGTTGTCGGCAAATCTACTACTCTCTCGGCTGCCTCCATATCTCATTGGTATTTCGCCACCGAGAGAGCGAGCCCCCCAGAGTGGAGGTGGTGCACCATGCCGCCCTGTAAATAAAAAGGAACATAGGCGTGAAGAATACGTCCTAACTCAAAAGAACTGGGCTAAACAACAAAGCAGGTGCATCGCCTCTATTCTGGATGGTCCAAATACGTTCACTTTACCATCTATGGACATCGTGGAGGCCTATTGGCGGAATGTTATGGAGCTCGGGAGCCCCTTCGCACCGCCTAACGAGGATCTGCAACAACCGTTACATTCCATCCGGACCCCCTGGATCATTGGACGAAATCCAAAAGAATAAACTTTCACTTTCAACATCCCCGGGTCCAGATGGAATCACGCCAAGGCAATTAAGAGCAATGCCCATTGCGATCCTCGCTAGGATTCTAAATCTTATTCTCTGGTGCGGAGAAGTTCCCCGCCACTTAGATATGGCGAAAACTATTTTTCTACCCAAGATGGATAATTCCATCGACCCGGACGATTTCAGACCTATCACCATCCAGTCTGTAATCGTCAGGCAGCTCCATACAATTCTCGCCAAAAGGCTCACAACAGCTCTCACGTTGGACCCCCAGCAACGGGCGTTCATACCAACGGACGGCTGTGCAGACAACACTACTCCGCGACCATCATCGGAGATTCGCCTCCTGTTATATCGCATCTCTAGACATCAGCAAGTCGATTGATTCAGTGTCCCACAATGCAATCTTTGGGACACTCGAATCATATGGATTCCCCAAGGGATTTGAGGAGCCTATACAAATCTACGGGCACACGTCTCGTCGGTAAGGGATGGACGTCGAACGTTATTCATTCCAGACGCGGAGTCAAGCAGGGCGATCCCTTATCCCCTGTATTATTTAACGTCGTAATGGACAGACTCTACCGACTGAGATCCGTTGTGCCATAGGCTCCTCCGAAACCAACGCCATCGCCTTTGCCGACGATCTTATTCTATGTGCCTCCACTCCCCTTGGGCTTCAGACGCTAATCGACACCACTCATGCCTTTTTAACTGCATGCAGCATAAGTTTGAACGCATCGAAATGCCTAATAATCAGGGTCAAAGGACAACCGAAGCAAAAGCAAACCATCACTGAACCACGAACTTCCACTGTGGCGGGGAACGCAATGGCCTCGCTGCGTAGAACCAGCGAGTGGCGTTACCTCGGTGTCAATTTTACTGCCGACGGTGGATGCAACGGTACCTGCCACAGAGTGAACTGTTGCCGATGCTTGATCGACTGTCCAGAGCGCCTTTGAAGCCGCAGCAAAGGCTCTACGCTTTGAGGGTCGTCGTCGTTCCGCGCCTATACCAAAATTGACGCTCGGTAGTGTGATGATCGGTAGCCTCAACAAAACCGACATAATGATCCGATTGGCCGTGAGGAGATGACTTGACCTCCCACGGGACACGTCAGCGGCCTTCTTCCACAAGCCGATCGAGCAAGGAGGGCTAGGTATACCATCCGTCCCGTGGCAAGCCCCCTTGCTAAAAAAATTGAGGCTTGCCGGCATCACATTGCCCAATCTCGGTCAAATAGCAAACACCTTCGTTGCGACCGAAATTGATAGAGCGAGCTATAGGCTGCGGATCGATGGACGATCCCTCAATAGCGTTCAAGATACAGTCACATATTGGAGCAACAAGCGGCACAAGGGGGTGGACAGCTTCGGGCTCCGCGAAGCCGGCCGGCACAAACAAGCCCATAGGTGACTTCGTGAGCCCACGAAGCTCTTATCTGACCGAGACTTCATCAATTGTGTTAAGCTCCGGATTAACGTTATGCCGTCCTGGTCCCGGACAGCGAGGGGTAGGCCACGCAAGGTTCGGGTATGCTGAGTCGGGTGTGGTCTCCCTGAAACGCTGAACCACATTGTTCAACAATGTTTCCAGACTCATTCTGCCCGCCTGGTCAGGCATAACGCTATTGTTAATTACATCGACCGGAGTTTACACAATAAAGGGTTTGCAAGAATCCAAGAACCCGCCCTCGTAACATCTGAGGGACTGCGGAAGTCCGATTTACTGGCGACGACTGCCGACAAGGCGATTATTGTGGACGCCCAGGTCGTGATGGACTCTAGGAGTCTAAACGAAGCACATGATAGAAAATTAAGCTATTATAACACCCGGGAACTCGAGAAAGTCATACGAGACAAATACGGATCCAGGGACGTAATAATCGCCACGGCCACTCATAATTGGAGGGGCATTTGGTCGGGCTCGTCAGCGAATCATCTTGTGGCCCATAATATTTTAAAGAAAATGGACACCGCTATAATTAATATCAGAGTAGCTGTAGGATCATTGCGGGCATGGAGGATCTTTAACTCAGTCACTTCTCTAACGTACAGGTGCGGCGTGGGGTAATCCCTTTCCCTCCCGCTCTCGCCATTTTCCGTTCGCCTTACAGCACAGGTGTAATGGTGCCTGAGCCCCTTTTGACTAGGGTAGCTCAATGGCACTAGAAGAAAAAAAAAAAGAAAAAAGATAGCGAGGTGCACGCTGTTAGGGAGCGGCGACCCCACCTTACCCGAGCTATAGGGTTCTACCCTATGGACGGCCATGCGCCACGACCGGACGAACGAATGGACGGGACGAGACGAGACAGCCGACGAAACGGACTCGTCAGCGGCCACCATGGCGACTTTCGCCTCGGTGGTAAGAGAAGGTACATCGTACCTAGTAGAATTGCACAAGTGTGCGTATATGTTATACATACACACGTGTGTCAAGTAAACTGTCCATTCTAGCGGGGCCATATACCAATATCGCTACGAAAAACATTAAAAAGCGCGAGGTGTCAGAGAATCGTAGTGTCCTTGGCGGTCACGAAAGCGATACACCGACAGAACTCGGACGGGCAAAGCCGAAGTGTCGCTGGAACTCGGAACTTGGAAGGCCATAAATACGAAAAAGAAAGAATAATTTAGTTTGGGAAGCGAACCGAGGCGTGATAGTCCGAGGGCTGCGGACAACGACAGCCGGACTAATAAATTGGTGACGACTTGGCATGTTAATGGACATGGTTTGGAAGACAATTGGGAGCTATTGCAATGGGTATATAAATGTACCCGACTAATAAATTGTGGATAGTGAAAAAAGGAGCGAAGCCTCGGACGCAGGAGTTCCTCCTCTTGTGATGCATTCTTCCGCTACCAGACGGTCACGAGACGGATATATATATGGATCTGCCTCTGAGCGGGCCAATCAAGTGTGGTGCTGTGCCCGTAACCAGATGCGCTTCTTGCAGGAAGGCCAGTGGGGGAATTACACGTGGCTGACCCACCCAGAAAAGAATGTTTAGTGGAGAAGTGCACAGTGTGGCAAGAGTTTTTAAAAACTACATGGGTGCGGGTGTCATCACCCCAAATGCAAAGGACCACCTGCTACAAATGTGGGCAGCTTCGTGTGCGGGAAGCACTTTTGGAACAAAGAGTGGACTTTTGCAACTCGAGCGGCACATGCACACACAGGTGCGAAATATTAATAGAATGGAGGCGGGAAACCCAAATCTAATAAGAACAAGAAACAGGGCAACCGTATGGACCGAGCAGGAGATAGACCTGCTAATCGAATTAAATGAAAAATTTAAAAATGAGAGATTTCCAAACATAAAGATCAGAGAGTACCTCCCCCAAAAGGCACTGAAACAAATCAGTGATGAGAGAAGAGCCTTGCCCGTCAGAGAGCGAGTAGACAGGTCGGATGAGCCGAACAAAAGAAAGGACACATCTACATAAGAATCAGCACTTGAAAGTAGTGCAGAAAATGCCCCAGAGCTCCAAGAGAATGAAAACTGGAAGGAGGCTCTGAAGGCAACATATATTAGCCGATAGGCTACGGGAGGACAATAGCCTCCCTACAATTGAACAATTAATAATGGAGGCCACTGAGATCGAACGGGTGGACCCACTGAAAATAGATGGGATACTGGAACTAATCGTTGAAAAACTGAAAGAAGACACTGCCGGGGGAACTGGCGGCAGTAACAGAGGCAAGGAAAGGAGTCATAATAGTAGACCCCAGAGGAAAGAAAGCGATCGCACCCACCTCGCCAAGTTCCAGTATGCCCGATATCAAGAACGCTACAACAAATGCCCTAGAAAATTAATCGAGATGGTGGTCATCGGCGTAGGTACAGAAGCAAGGAAGCAAGCGAAGCCTCCTGATAGAGCTAGCACAGAGCTAGGAAAGGATGCGGAGGATGTAGGCAATTGGAGACCAATAACCATTGGTTCTCTGATTAGCCGAATCTACTATTGGACAGCAGGTTGAGGACGGTGAAACAAAACAACATAAGGCAAAAAGGATTCCTTAGCAGGGCTCTCGAAGAAATGAAGCGGAGCAAAGGCGGGGTTGTCATGGTTGTCGATGTCTCAAAGGCAATCGATACCGTGCCGTATGCGGCTATCACTGATGGCCTAAAATTCAAGGGCATTCCAGAGCCTATCACAAAATATATAATTTCGATGTACAACTGCTGTACAAAAATCAAGACAGAAGAGTGCAACATCGAAATAAAACTGAAAAGGGGAGTTAAACGGGGGGACCCTATGTCCCCATTAATATTTAATACGATTTTAGATCCAATAATTGGATCCAAAGACGAGACGACAGAGGACATTCCGCTGGGGTGAAAGAATGTCTCTACCTTGGCGTTCGCGGACGACCTAGTTTTGTTAGGTATAGATGAGAAGGAGGCAGCCCGGCAAATAGCTAAATTACATAAATATTTAGCGGCGCTGGGCATGTCAATCTAGACGAGCAAATGCCTAATATTCCAGGTCGTACATAAAAATAAAACGTGGCATAATCGGGACCCGAATTTAACAATCAATGAGACGGTTATTCCACTATCGGGTCTCGAAAACGTATTGAAATACCTCAGCGTTTCCATAAGTCCCTGGAGGAGCTTACAACGCACCGAGATCGATAAAATAATCAGGTCGGCGCAAAATATTTTATAAATGAAATTGAAACCTCACCAAAAGGTGAACTTAATTAGAATCCACTTACTACCCAAGTATATTCATAGGATGGTTGCCAGCCCGCCACTCCTAGACGTCCTCGAGTCAGTAGATCATGAGATTACACGTTGAGAGAAGTAACGTGTTGAGGGAGCATAGTTCCAAGGGGCGGTGATGCGCAATGCAGACCTCACGTTAGGTCCGTTAGCCTCTCGCGCTCAAGTCAGCCCCACCTCCTTGTAGTGCCCGCTGGATAAACAAACGGGGTTCAGGCGACGCAGGTACCCGGGCTGACCACCCAGGTACTGAGGTGTAATGGTCAGCAATCCAGACCAAGATGCCTCGAATGGGGAAACCGCATCTGGCTCCGCGCGTTCTCTCAGGCCAAGAAGACCTCGTCAGGTGGCCATTGATGACAACCCTGCTATGTCCCCGGCAACGATTTTTATTATGACTCCCTTCCTTCCTCGTAACTGCTCGGTGTGCGCCGTGGCTGGAAGGGTACAGACTTACTTTCTGCGGTTTGCCGATGAGCTCCGTCACTATCGCGCGGCGCACCGGTGGAGTTCTCTGATATTCCGCTGCCGTGACTGCAACAAGGAATTGAACAAACGGCATGACACACAGACTGTCATCGGCCCAAATGCCCAGGTATTCCGCCTGCAGACGAGGGTCTGCAGTGCATGCTCTGCGAACAGAGATTTCTGACGCAGAGAGGTCTAAACCAACACCTGAGGCACCATCATCCGGCTGCGAGTAACGAGACACGGCGTCTCGCAGCCGTGGTCCCGAGGGGGCCTCGCAAACATCCTCCTCGCAAAACCTGGACGGAGGAAGAGGAAAGGCTTTTGGCGGAACTGGAAGAGCAGTTTCGCCACGAAAAGTTAATAGCCAAAGCCATTGCGGGAGTCCTTAAGACTAAAAGCCTGAAACAAATCCAGGACAAAAGGGCCGATGCTCGCCGCAAGATGACAAGACAGCAGACTCATCTTGTGGCCCGGCCAGCAAGCCCAGTGCAGGCTGATGAGGGGGATAATCGGGAGTGTAGTGAATCAAACAGCGAGTGAGTTGACGCTTCCCATTATCCTACGAACACCACCCGCCTTTGAGGTCACGGGTGGGGTGATGGCTGTCTCCCCAAGTGCCGTAACGAACGAGGAGTTCGATCAGTGGGTGGAGGGTGTCATCACCGAAGCTTTCACGAACGACGACGTTTTCATTTTCTTTTTAATAATAATTGACTACTTATTTTATTTTATTAATTGACATAAGATCACCTTTTTATACTACGACTTTTTAAACGATTTTTATGAAATAACAAACACACATACACTACTACAGATACTTATTTATTTATTGTTTATTTATTCAATATATCTATTTATTTATTTATCCATTTATTTATTTACAGAATTACTTATACAACTATTTACGTATTTATTTATGTATTTATTCTCAAACGTATGTACAACGTATATTGTACATATTAAATACATTTTAATAGCTGCCTGGTGAGAGGTGCCACCCTCAGGGTGATGTGGCCCTACACACCCGTCCCCCGGTTTTAACTTCGACTTAATTTATTTTCTTTTCTTCATTTATTTATTACATCACATATATATATATATATTTATTTATTTATTTA
>NW_016908013.1:32134-33723 GCF_001483705.2 Eufriesea mexicana
GCAGGAAAACATTCACCATTGTTTAATAGTAAATGGAGTACTTTGCGCAAATGAACAAATGGAGCATGTAAACCGCATTTATTTGTAAGACTGCCGCGTGAAGAGTGCGTTGAATCAGTGGACGAGAAGACCTTACAATCGAGCGTACAGGGTAGCGTACCGAGTATAGCAGAGTTGTAAAAAGTACTTTTATATTTTATTTCGTATCTATTCTAGTAAACATTTCTACAATTATAGTGAAAAAATATACTCATAACATAAAAGTCCTAATTGAAATAATTATCACCATCAATCCTCTGCTCACCGAGACAAGCGTCAAAAACGGACTACCGACTCTCCACGAAATCAACCCTTTCACTTCGGTAGTTCAGTTCGCCGAAGTACTGTCCCTGAACGGAAGCGCGCGTCAGAAATATGCACAGTGCATATGATTTCTGTGTATTTCTGTACGTTTTCCTAAGTCTTAAATGAAAATTGTGCTGAATAAAACAATCGTATACAAATTGCACTTGTATACGCATTATTTGGATAATGATTTGGATTTTTGATGCTTCGCTACACAGGTCATCTCATGGATGCCGCCTATAAGCGGCGTTCGAAGTGAAAGGGTTAAACCTACAAAGAAAGTACCGAATAGAACAAACGAAACCATAAACACACATAACTAGACTTGAAGCACAGGCATCGATTTTTGCCAACACCGTAAGAGTAGGTCATATAGCCTATTCTATACTACTATGTCAATTAACATTCTTGAATGAAACACAGCTTTTGTCAGCATCTACCATCCTTAAAATTGTTAGAAAGCTAATGAAAACTCTGATGAATAACTACAACCTAATAGTATTAAATGGTGACAGGCACACACCAATAACACCTTGACTGCAATTGACCTTTCCTCTTAAGTCATATATTTAAATGCAAGGCACAGAAAATTTACATCTACCAGAACCGACAGATTGGACCTACGTACAACAGACCCACCAAAGCGAATGGACAAACACCTACTTATAGATCACGTTATTGACTACCGAGAGGCAACTCCCACTCCTCAATCAAGTTCTTCCGACCCACGTATAATCCAGAAACTCTATTTTTCCTCCACTCGCGTCGAATTTTAACTAATCAAACAAACTCGAGGAAACACCGAACAGAACACCGACAAGATATTACAGGAAGCAAAAGTTAGTACGTATTCGACACCCATCACCGAAACATCGTATAGATACTATAAAACGCGTGTGCGAAACGATATTTCGCTAAATATAAACTAATTCGCAAAATATAAACTAATCACGCAATATTAAGTTGGCGCGTGATGCATTCTTGACAATTGCAGAAATTCGGTTGATTAGACGTAAGACTAACCTGGAAACTCATATTACAACCAACACAGATCCACAGCGTTTCAAACAATTAACCCTAGAGTTCCTAAATAAATTTCCCAGTTTTGTGAATAAGTTACTGGATTTTGTTATTTGATGACGATGTATTTACGAATACGATAACATGAAGAATGAATAATATATGTATATATGTAACAAATTATTTGACTTCTCTCTCTCCTCCCCCAACCCCTCTCTCTCTCT
>NW_016908014.1:0-3850 GCF_001483705.2 Eufriesea mexicana
CAACGGAGACATTTCCCTGGTGAGGGCTGTTCTCAGCACTGTTTTGTCAATTGTTAACATCACGAGGTCCAGTGGATGTCTATATTGTCATACTAGAGTTGCTATAAGATCGAAAACGTTTTGTACAGACTAATACAGCATCAGCAATCCTCTGCTGGTGTATGCGCGAGTTACCGTACTGTGAATTGTACATATCACATGCCGAAACTGTATTAGGCATAGGTTTTAATAAAATTCCTCTGCAATACTCGTCAACATGGAAATCGGAAGTCCAGTGTATACATAACTGTGATGATGGCTGTACTCAGCAGTGGGTTGTCAATGGCAAACATCTGGAGGGACGTTGGACCAGTATTTTGTCATTCTAGTATTATTATACCGTTTAAATCACCATTCAGCATATTAATACCGCGGCTGCGGTGCTTTTCTGGCGGATGTGCGAAGAACCGTGCTGTCCAATGGAAATATCTCAAGGCATTACCGTAATATACATTGATTATCCCTGAATTGCTTTGCAATTTACATCATCAGTGAACAAAGCAGACCAACGGCTACAGTACTGTGGTGATGTCTGTACTTACTACAGTGTTGCCAATTTTTAACTTCACGAGGGTCGGTTGACGTCTATTTTGCCATTCTTGAGCTGCTATAAGATAGAAACCACCCTTGTACACATTAATACCGCAGCTGCGTTGCTCTGTTCGCGAATGTACTAGTTAATAATTTGTGAATTGTAAACATCACTAGACGTAACCGTAGCATACATATTCTATTGCAGAATTTCATTGGCGTTTACGTCATCACTGTACGAAATAGTCCAACGTCTGCATTACCGTGATGATGGTCCGAACTTGTACTGTGTCGTCAATTGCTTATATCTCGTATTGTATTGGACCAGGATTTTGCAATTTTCGACTTGTTATAGAATATATGTCATCTCAGCGGAGATTAACCCAACAGCACCGGAGCCCTTTTGGTAGATGCATGGAGCACCGTAATGTCTATTGGAAGCATCACAAGCCACAACCGTACTCTACATTGAATATTCTGGAGTTTCCTTGGAAGTGACATTATCAGTGAACAAAGCTATTCAACAGCTTCAGTGTTGTTATGATGGCTGTAATCAGTACTATGACGTCAATTGTTAATTTCTAAAGGGTTAATGGAACTGCATTTCTCGGTCTAGAACTGCAGTGGGATATACATTGTCAGTGAACAGATCGCTACAACGGCAATAGCGATACGGTGGAAAGTGTACTAAATACCGTAGTGTCAATTGTAAGTGCCATTAGCCCTAACCGCTGTATACATAGGTTATCTAAGAGTTACTTTAGAATTTCCGACATTAGTGTGCAAAGTAGGGCATCGTCTACATTACTGAGATAATGGCCGCACTCAGAAATTTTTCGACAATTGGTGATAACTCTAGGGATATTGGGCCGGTGTATTGTCATTCCACAATTGTCATTGAACATAAATCATGGTTGAACAGTTTAACCCAACTGCTACGTCTCCCTATTAGTGGATGTAATAGGAACCGAACCGTCAATTGGAAATATCTCGAGTCATTATCACACTATTCATTGATTATTCGAGAATTCATTTGTAACCTTCGATATCTGTGTACAAAGATATCCAGCAGCTACGATACTGTGATCATGGCCGTACTCTGGACCGTGTTGTCAAAGGTAAGTATCTCAAGAGCTGGTAGACCTGTATTATGCCATTCAAGATATATCGTTGAGTCTAAATCATCATTGCACAGAACATTCTAGCGGATACAGTGCTATATTGGTGTATGTAATAGGTACCGTCTTGGCAATTAGAAATATCGCAAGCCGTAACCCTACCATACATGGGTAATACCAGAATTGCCTTGGAAATTACATTATCAGTGGGCAGAGTTGTACAAGGGCAACAATAATGTGATGATTTACGTACTGAGTACCGTGTTGTCATTTGTTAATATCTGAAGGGACAATGGTTTTGCATTCCTCGGTCTAGAATTGCTGCGGAATATACGTCACCAGTGACTAGATTAATCCCACGGCACAGTGATCTGTTTATAGATGCACTAAATACTGTACTGTCAATTGTAAATGTCACTTGCTATAACCGCCCAATACACAGTTTATTCTAGAATCACCTTCGAATTTACGTTCTCAGTGAACAAAGTTGCACAACGGCTACATTGCCGTGACGGCGACTGCTCTGAGCACTTTTCTGTCAATTGCAAACATTTCGAGGGACAGTAGTTCTGTACTTTGAGGTTCTCGAATTGTTACGTAACTTAAATAATCATTGAATAGGTAAATCCCATGACTTCGTTGCTACATTTGTGGATGTAATAGGTACCGTACTGTCTGCAGGTAATGCCTCCAGCCGCAACCGTCATATGCACTGACTATTACTGTACTGCTTTGGAACTTATGTCATCAGTGAAAAGAGTACCCCAACGTCTACGGTACTGTGGTGATGACTCGTTACCGTTCTCTCAATTGTTAGTAGCCCGAGGGATAATGGACCTGTTTTATGTCATTCTAGAATTACCGTAACATCGATATCTTCGACAGCAATCTAATGAAACGTCTACAGTGCTATATTGGTGGATGTACCTAACACTATTCCGTCAGCTTAAATATCCCTAGATATAACAGTACTTTACACGGATTATTCTAGAATTGCTTTGGCATACGCATGATTTGTGAGCAAATGACCCAACGTCAACAGCCCTGTGATGAGGGCTGTAGTCACTAATGTGTCATTAGTTGTTAATGCCTTGAGGAACTGTGGTAATGTGATTTGACGATCCACAGTTGTAATGGAATTTAAATTATCATTTAGCAGTTTAATCCAAAGGCTAGAATGCTATATTGGTGGATGTAATATGTATCGTACTGCCATTTGTAAATATCTGAAGCCGTAATAGTACCATACATTGATTATTCCAAAATTGTCTTGGAATATACGTCATCAGTGGAAAGAGGAGTCCGGCGGCTACAGTACTGCTAAGATGCCTCTACTCAGGACGGTGTTCTCAATTGTTAATATGGCGGGGGTTAATGGACCTGTATTATATCATTCTTGCATTGCTATAAAATCGATATCATAGTTGATCAGTTTAATCCAAGGGACACTGTGCAATATTGTTGGATGTACTAAGCACCGTACTGCCCACTGTAAATGCCCCTAGCCGTAACCTTGCAATATACTAATTATCCTATAGGTATTTTGGAATTTGCACCATCAGTGAGCATTGCGGTACAACGGCTAAAGAACTGTGATGATGGCTGTACTCAGTATTTTGTCGTCAACTCTTAATATCTCAATGGATAAGGATCTTCACATTTCATTCATGAGTTGCTTTGGCGTGCACATCATCAGTGAAAAGATTAATCCAACTGCAACAATTGTCTTTCGGTATCTATAGTAGGTACCGTATTGTCCATTGTATATATCAGTAGTCATAACCGTCCAATACATAGGTCATTCTAGAATTTCTCCAAAATATCCATCATCAGCCAACAATGTAATCTAACGTCTACATTACTGCGATAAATGCTCTACTATGGAAGGTGAATGAAGTTTTAATATCTGGAGGACCCGTGGTCTCTATTTTGTCACTCTAACATAGTTATAGATAACCTATCGTGACTGAACAAACTTGTCCAACGGCTACAATGCAATATTCGTGTATGTAATAGGTACCGCAATGCCAGGCGGTAATATCTCAGGCCGTAACTGTAGTATGCACTGATTATTGCAGTATTGCTTCGGAATTTACATCATCAGTGGGCAAAGTAGTACAACGGCTGCAGGACTGTGATGATGTCTTTACTCAGTACTCTTT
>NW_016908014.1:4136-6201 GCF_001483705.2 Eufriesea mexicana
CTGTACCACTTGAAAATATCTCAAGACATAACCGTACACTGCATTGATTATTCCATAATTGTTTTGCAATTTACAACGTTAGTGTTCTAAGTTATCCAACCGCTACGTTGTTGTGATGATGGCTATACTCAGTACTGTGTTGTCATTTGTTAGTACAGCGAGGGAAAACGGACCTGTATTTCATAATTCTAGAATTGCCATAAAACCGAAATCTTCGCTGGTCAGTCTTTACCCACGAGATATAGAGCAAAATTGTTGGATGTACAGAGCACCGTACTGTCCGTTGTATATACCCCTAGCTATGTCCCTACTATACACTCACTATTCTATAATTGCTTTGGAATTTACATCATCTGTGAACAATGTACTCAACTGGCAACGGTACTGTTATGTTGGCCTTACACAGTAGTTTGTTGTCAATTATTGATATCTCGAGGGATAATGAATCCTCACACTTCTTTCCTTAATTGCTGTAGAACGCACATCATCATTGAACAAATTAATCCAACGGCAACAGCTGAATGTTAGTGCTGTAACATGCGCCGTATTGTAAATTGTATGTATCACTAGATATAACCGTACAGCAAATTGGTTTTTGTAGAGTTTCTTCAGAATTTCCATCATTAACCTACAAAATTGTCTAATGCCTATATTATTGTGTTGATGGCTGTTCTCTGGTACGTGTTTGAAGTTTTAATATATCGGGGATAATTCGATCTCTATTTTGTCGTTCTAGCATTGTTATAGGATTTGCATCAAGGTTGAACAGATATATCCTTCGGCTACGTTGCTACATTTGTTGATATAATAGGTTCCGTAATGTCAGTATGTAACATCTGAGGACGTAACAGTAATATGTATTGGTTAATGCTGTATTGCTTTGGAATTTACATCATCAGTGTACAAAGTGGTCCAGCGGCTGCAGTACTGTGATGATGGCTGCACTCACTGATGTGTTCTCAATTGTCAATATAGCGAGGGATCATGGAAATGTATTATGTCATTCAAGAATTGCTATAATAACAACATCTTCGTTGAGCCGTCTAATCCAAGGGCTACAGTGCTATATTGGTGGATATTCTTAGTACGGGACCGTCAGATTCAAATATCCCTAGTTATAACGGTACTAAACACTGATTACTCTAGAAATGCTTTGGTATATGCATCAACTGTGAAAAATGATCCAATGTGAGCAGCACTTCGGTGAGGGATGTAGTCAGTAAAGTGTAATTAATTGTTATTGCCTTCAGGGATAGTGGACATGTATTCTGTCTTTCCATAATTGCTATAGAATTTAAATCATCATTGAGCAGTTTAATCCAAAGGCTAAAATGCTATATTGGACGATGTAATAAGAATAGCAATGTCATACGAATGTATCTGAAGACATAACCGTACCATGCGCTGATTATTCCAAAATTGCTTTGGAATTTAAAACGTCAGTGATCTAACTTATGCAACCCCCACATTGCTGTGATGATGGCTGTACTCAGTACTGTGTTGTCAATTGTTATTGCAGCGAGGCAAAACGGACCTGTATTGTGTCACTCTAGAATTGCCATGAAACCGAAATCATCGTCGATCAATTCTTATCCCCGGGATACTGTGCAATGTCGTTGGATGTACTAAGCACCGTACTGTCCATTGTATGTGCACCTAGCTAAATACCTACTATACGCTAATTATTCTATAATTGCTTTGGAATTAACATCATCAGTGGACAATGTATTCAACCGGCAACAGTACAGTGATGTTGGCTTTGCTCAGTAACTTGTTGTGAAGCGTTAATATCTCGGGGGACAATGTATGTATACATTTCATGCTTGAATTGCTGCAGAATGCACATCAACAGTGACCACATTAATCCAACGGCAACTGTTGACTGTTGGTGCTGTACTAAGCATCCTATTGTCGATCGTATGTACCACTGGCCCTAACAGTACAATACAATGGTCTTTCAAGAATATCTTCAGATCTTCCATCATCAGTCAACAAAAGGGTCTAACGTCTACATTACTGTTTGATGGCTGTGCTCTAGGATGTGTTTGAAATTTTAATATCACGA
>NW_016908015.1:0-3474 GCF_001483705.2 Eufriesea mexicana
ATATGTATTTATCAAAGACAAAGCTTTTTATAAAAATATTTAAGAACGTAAATTTGTTGTAATAATTAATGAAGATATTTATAAGAAATTAATATAACCTAGTTTTGTGTAAAGTACTTTTATAAATTTAAATACATAGATAAATATTTCTAAATATTGGTAAGAAGATTTAATTATTACATATTCAAGTAGTAATTGAAGCTTTCGATGTTTCAAACGTTACAAATTTTATTTATGATATTAAAAATTATAAAAGAAACTGCTGTAAGAAAAATTATTGTACAATTCCACATAAATATTACTATAATAAAAATTGAGAAAAATCATAAATTAACTGTGATTTCGAATATTCAATGATATATCTTACGTGTATAATAATATTTATGATAAACACGTGAATACAGAGTGTCTTAATTAACATAAATCCCAGTAGAGTCTTGAATACAAAATAACGAAAGCAAATAACGGTGACAACGTTGATTTAATGTCCATATAAAAATATTGGAATATTTCCAAATTAACATATGTCAACAGTAATTCACGAATGATAAACTAAATTTTGAAATTTCGTTGAGAAATACATTAAAGCAACAATATTTATTATACGAAAATTATTCCAATAACAAATTCTACTAATTAACGTAAACAATTTTATTTCGTAATATATTCCACGAAATAAGTATAACACAAAATTAACATACTATAGTATTATATAAAGAAATAAGAATATACCTAATCTTTGGCACACGAACGTCATCTCAAATTAGAGAACACTATCTTCCATCATTTTATACACAAAATTTCAATACATCTTCCAATACCTAAATCAATCCGAAACCATAATCATTTAAGCAAGAAAATTTTTGGGATAAAGGAAGGGATCAGTTATTCACCTAATCGTGGTAGTGATTCACTGTTAAACCCACACTGAGAAAATATATATTCCACGAAATAATATAAAAATAAATATAAATATAACACAAAATTAACACACTATAATGTTATATGAAGAAATCAGAATATACCTACTCTTTGGCACACGAACGTCATCTCAAATTGTCTTCCATCATTTTGTACACAAAATTTCAATACATCTTTCAATACTCGAATCAATACAAAACTATAATCATAACAGGCAAGACAATTTTTAGATCAAGGTAAAAGGAACTGATCATTCACCTAATCGTGATAGTGGTTCACTGTTAACCCTTTGCACTCCGAATTATTTTACAAATTGAATACCTAACGGGTGACAAAAGTATTTCATCCCGACGTCCCAATCTTTCACCTTACTAATATTTCCCATCAAATATGCGTCGGTATGACAATTTCCTCTTTATATGCATTTCAAAAATCCTATTCCAAAACAGTATCAGCCGTTCAAAATCCTTTAGCCTTTCACCTAAATTGGTCCACCATCACGATAATCACAGGAAGATGAAAAACAAAGGAAAAGAGGTAAACAAGGTTGCTTTTCGAATTTCACGTTACAGCGATTCCCTCCCCCATAACGTTCTTTCCGCGGAATTCATTGGTCGCGAAAGTAACGAACTGAACGCGATAAATCAACGTGCACGTTCGCACGACCCAAACGGTGTTTTTCGCTGGTACATTCGAATGTAACTTACCGGCGTTATAATATTGTCAAAAAAATCCATCCATCCCGGCGGAACGGTGGAAAATGGCGACAACGTCATTGGAATTAACGCGGACGAGACGGACACCTGACCGGAGTTCATTTATTGCCTGTAAAAGCTCTCTATTCGTCATTGTCGTATATACGGTCAAAACAATGTACGCATTCAGCAAGACCGTCAGGGGCGTGACGGGAATGGTGCAGGTCTGCTGGAACAGGGATTGCGGGATGATAAATAAATCAACGAATCACCAGATGGACCCTTGCGATTCCTCTTCACGGCGAAGCACGTTTATTAATGGACCGACATTCTCCTTTTTTCATTTATTTATTTATTTTTTCGCGAGCTCCAGCAATTTGTTGGTCCCTTGGAACCGATGAACCACTGCTCGAAGAAAAATGAACGACAAAATGCCTCTATCGGTATCGACGTGCTCAGTTCGCCGTTTGCCTTCTGCAGTCTAGCTCGAGGATTAATTGTGCTGTGTTTTTGAGTCGTGCAGTTGCAGTCACTGCACTTGCTGTGATCCAGCTGCAAAAGGTCTGAGAGGGTTTCTTCGCTGTCTGCGGGGTACACTCGCCAATGTGACTTTGCTCCTTGGATATTGTATTATTTGGAAACTGCTGTGGGTATAATGGACGGTGACTTGTGGCTGATGGATTGGCTATAGAAGGATGAGTGGTTGAGTGGAGCAATTTTTTACAGCTTCCAATTGTCTGGGGTGTACTGGTCAAGGTGATCTTGATGATCACAGCTTTAATTATTTAGGAATTATTATGTGACTTATGGTTGTAGGTTTTAGTGCAAGGACTCTAGTTAGGGGTCTGAATGTTGGTTCTAATGTTTAATTTGAGAAGTATGTGAGGGATTTTGGGAATCTTCTGTGCAAATGTGACTCTCAACCAGCTGTTCAGACTTTAGGTCTGTTTACTAGCTTTTGTGAATTTAACAAATGATGCTAATATTATTATGTGGCTTATGGCTGGTAGTTCGAATGCAAGAACTCTAGTTAGGGGTCTGAATTTTGGTTATAATGTATAATTTGAGAAATTTTGTGAGGGATTTTGGGAATCTTCTATGTGAATGTGACTCTCAACCAGCTGTTCAGACATTAGGTCTGTTTACTAGCTTTTGTGAATTTAACAAATGATGCCAATATTATTATGTGGCTTATGGCTGGTAGTTCGAATGCAAGAACTCTAGTTAGAGGTCTGAATTTTGTTTGTAATGTATAATTTCAGAAATTTTGTGAAGGATTTTGGGAATCTCCTGTGTAAATGTGACTCACAACCAGCTGTTCAGACTTTAGGTCTGTTTACTAGCTTTTGCGAATTTAACAAATGATGAAAATATTCATGCTAGTCTTGGTATCTATGAGAATTGCATCTGAATCGATCTTATTCTAAATTTTCACGTGTTATAATATAATTCCATACATTTATTGTAAATAGAAAAATTTAGAACAGAGAACCTGGAAAATTAGGAATTCGAAGAATTAACTGAGATTTCATCGTAGATCATGAGTCCATACCCATGAGTCCCTAATAATATACTAATCCACCCACTAAACAATTAATCACATTTAGAATGTCACGACAAATGTATACCTCAGCTGCTATATCGATTAAAATTTAAAAAGCTGTCAGCACTATGGAGGAAGTATACTCTTCAGTTGCGCATAGCTATATATAAGTAATAGTATCCTGATTTTTCGAAAAATAAAATTAAAGATTATTAGTTTAAATCAACCAACTAAAGTTTCTTTGAAATCGAAATGGGATTTCGAAGGTTAAAGAGAGATTTTCCGAAGTAAATTATACACATGGAAGGAAAGAGT
>NW_016908015.1:12572-16512 GCF_001483705.2 Eufriesea mexicana
AAGATATATAAAATAAATTGAGTATTGTTTTTTCCAATTTGAAGCATCTTAAATTACGTTGAATGGACTTGGGCTGCTTCAAATTTTATAAGGAATCTGGTTGTTAATTTTGAAAGTGGCCTAACTCCATTCTTAGTAAGAAAACGCATATTATTCGCTTAATAATTGTCATTATTTTAATAGGAACTATAAATTTAACTCCTTTAGATACACTTAAGCAGTATGACTCATTAATATCCTGTACGTATATTTTTAATTGCATTGAAACACAAACCCTTAAATATCTCAATTTAAGTATAAATGGACTTAGGCCACTTTCAAAATAAACGGCTCAATTCTACAATTCTTTATTTACTGCTCAACAATGTATCTTCAATTTTTTAGCAGAGAATCTTCTCTAGCCAAAAAATCGTCGAGTGAAAAGGCTTAAACATAGCTCTCAAACTTTATTGCAATTGAAATAATTACTTATTCTCTGTTCTCTTATTCAGTAAATAAAGAATCGAAAAACGTCGAATGTAACTCGACACAGGAGTTGCCGTGACAGAAACTAATATCGAGTCACACTCGTGCAAAGGGTTAAACCCACACTGTGAAAACAGGAGTCCCAGTGCACCCTGGACCAATCACGAGGCGCAGAAGAAACTTTATCAACTCACGCATCGCGATAACGCAGGCTGAAAATCCAATTCCAGCGATACCCTCGCGATCTCGCATACCCATCTCGAGACAGCCTGAATGTTAACGCCCGAACAACTAGCAGGAACTCTCATGGCCCCCTTGGCCTGTCCCTCTTCACGGCGAGGGACTTAGCAACGTTAGCGGGACGCCGGACAGAGGCGAATTCCGCAGCTGATTAAGGGAATTAAGCGGCCGTTCCAGCGAGTCCTGTGGACTCCATTTAACCGAGCTGTAACTGGAACTCGTGCCGCGCCACTATTCATCGCCCGCCTCTGCGGCTCTCCAACTATTCCCGAAGCGACAGGTGCCAGTTGTTGGATAAGCCCCGCCGTTTGAGCAACTGCCGACGAATGGACCATAATTCTCGCGGGGCCTGCGTGCCGGAGAGACTCGTCCGACGGATCCTTACAGATCCGCCGATCCTTTTGTGCGCGATACTCCTGCCGAAGTTTATCACGGACGTCGATCGAACTTAACCGCCGCTAGGTGGCAGTGCCGAGTTCGCTGCGGCCCCGCTGACCGCTCGTGAGCGCTGCACTGCGCGTGTCACAGAAGGAAATATAAAAATAGGACGCTGCTATTAGAGCGATGGCTATGTTTCGAATCTAAAGAGTTTCGAATCTGCAGACTTCGTGAATTTTAGATTATTTCGAGCTCCTTTGCAGACGTTGCTAGGTTAGGTAGCCTGTGTCGAAGCATTTTGAGGTTAGGAGGTAGGGAAATGACTACTCGCTTTATTTTTCTTCTTGAATTTTAGCCATAAATTTATTGCGCGATTTATATTACTCAGTTTTTAAAAATTGACCAGTGTGATTATTAAATGTAACAAAGGAGAAGTATAGTATAGAAATATAAAAATGGGACTCTGCTATTAGGATGATGGCTATGTGAAAGGGTTTCGAATCTGCAGACTTCGTGAATGTTTAATTATTTCGAGCACCTTTGCAGAAGTTGCCAGGTTGGCTAGCCTGTGTTAAGATATTTTGAGGTTAGGAGGTAGGGAAATGCGAGTATTTTACTTACTTTCAATTCTCTTTTTGAAATTTAGCCATACATTTATTGCGCAATTTGTATTATTCAGTTTCTAAATCCCCTCCAGTGTGGTTATTAAACGTAACAAAGGAGTACAAGTATAGTACAGGTTATTATAGAAGGAGTAATTGACATATTAGACTAGTCATACAGGAACAAATTGCAATATTTGCAACAAAATGTTTCTATATTGATGAAACGAGATTATAGAAGTTTAAAAATTTTATGAAATTTCGCATGAGAGATAAATATATGTAGGGTTGCAATGAGTATGGCCTTGAAGGAGTGTCGGGAGTGTTTGAATTTAGAACAAAGGTGACCGGCTGCTCAGCCGCAGATTCTCCCTGGCGCCCCCCATATAGAAATCTGGGAGCTTATAAAGCAACGCAACTGATGCAACTGAGCAACGTACCTCGATACTAAATAACAAATTACTGTTCATATAATGATAATGACTGTTCATCGGCATGGTAACCGATTGATAGGCTATATAGGTGTATAGGTCTAGGCCTACAGGTAAAGTGTTAAAAAAGATGAGAAGAGCGTGCCCATAGCGAATCTCTCTTGTTTCACAGCCATCCACTGTCATTCTATTTGTAAGCTTATTTTATGCTGTTAAAAAGCCAACAACACTATCTTATGTCAATCCAACCGAAATCTGACCTTACCTATATGTAGTTCTTGTTATAGAACAAGACCCCAATTTGTAGAGTGAGTCACAATTTGAAGGGATTATTCTTGATTGAATCCCTCGTAGGTAAAGGTTTGCAGGTTTGATAAGCACTAACCCTTCTTTAACACTGCCTCTGGTAGCACTACGTTGGTGTCATGCGAAAACTATCGGGCAAATGCTGGCGACACCACGTTGGTATCATGCCCAAATGTCGTCAAGTCAATGCTACCAGCGTCAAACGAACGAATCCCAGTTAGACGCGTGGATGGCATAGTGTTAATAACGAAAACAGCTGAAATTCACAGACGGGTGTGCCAGAAGGGTCCAGTGTTTCTGTGACAATTGCCTTTGTTGACGACGTGTGTACCACGTCGTTGGTGATTCTGCGACAAAACTGTTACGACGTGCGTGGCACGTGTTTCCAGTGCAAGTGGTTAAAATAAAGTATAACACAACTCTACCTCTCGTTATACTGTCAAGACTCTTTCAACGAAAACTCACGTCTGCCTCTCTAATACTATCCCCACACCCTATATATTCTTACGCATTCGTTATCTTTCATTTTAATCCTTAACTTTCAAGAACATACCTAACTTTCTCTACCATAGATAGTCCTTCTACGTGATTTTCATATGAGAGATAAATGTACGTAGAGTCCAACAGATCTATTATAGATGGATATCACGCCATAGTTCAACGGGGTCCGAAATAACAGGACACCAGTGAATTAATAACAAATAACGAGACTAACTCGTAAATAAGTGTCAGCCGATAGTCGGTGCAATAATTCAGTCATCCAGGATGCCGCAATTCGATTCCCTGTCCATTGCTGCTTCTTCGCATTAATTTGTTGGACGTAACACGTAATGAATACGTGCAGGGGCATGAGTTATTGCATAAGCTCGCCTAACGTATCCCAAACAGCGTTCCTCCTATCAACAGGCACAAATCTCTGCGTTGTCACGACCCTCGAGGTCCATTAAAGTAACCATCATCGCCCTCGACGGATATTCCAACCGCTCGGAAATGGACCTACGTAGTAGTCCGCTAACCCTGGCCGATATCAAAAGCACACGGCAAAACAGGCTTTACAATTAGTCGCAACAAAAGCACGCGTCGATGCACCAGTGGTCCATTTCGCGAGCTACGCCCAGAAAGCGTCCCAGGATCCCGGGATTTCCGTGTAATTGCGTTTGCGTCATCCCAACGGAGCCGTGAAACGAGAACACCATTATCCACGCTGGACCTGTCTGAAACCGCGTCCGAATGAATCTGAGGTAAGCGATGGTCTAGAGAGTTGAACGCGACCTGGGAGGCCGGCTGAGCCAGCGACGCATCAATTTCATCGGCAGTATGATCCTGAGCCCGTGCTTTGATGCTACTGATTGGAGTTTGATTTGTAGCCGGTGTCAATACTGCAGTCTGTTTTGCAGTTATTGCATCGTCATAAGTTTAGCAGTTTATTTTCGGATTAGAGACATCACGATGCACGTTTTCATGTTACCCAGGTAGACTGGGCAATATCTTTATGAAACTCTTCAATTTATTACTTTA
>NW_016908016.1:0-3925 GCF_001483705.2 Eufriesea mexicana
GTCTTATCAAGTGACAATTGTAATCTGTAGATGGGTATGCTCAGTATTGTATTTTCAATTGCCAATATCTCTATCTAAAATTACACTAAACTTCGATAATTGTAGAAATGCAATATGAAATACACGATCAGAGGTATAGCTAATAAAATGGCTGTAGCACTGTTAATTTCCATATTCAGTAGTGTATCTTCATATCATAGTAACTCAGGTATAACTGATTGAACCTTTGATGATTCTAGAACTGCTGCAGAGGTTAATACTTCAGTGAACAGGTTAATTTAATGGCTATAGCAATATGTGATGGCTACGCTCGGTAATGTATGAACAGTTATCAACCCTTGTAGCGAAATTTGATCTACCTGTTGCTCTTTCTAGAATTGCCGTAGAAGTTAAATTAGCAGCGAAAAAATTAGTCCATTGTATATCGCACTGCGCAGACAGCCACACTCAATATTGCATGTTCAATTGTCTATATCTAAAGCGATAATTTATCTATCCATGACCCATCCATGTTAAAGATCAGCAATATAATAGAGATGATCAGAAGGTAAGTTATTACAGTGGCTGTATTACTGTGTTCATTGCTATACTCAGTAGTGCATTTCCAACTTTTAATGGCTTTAGCTATAACTGATTCATACTTAGATTATACTCGAATTGCTGTAGAATTATTATCATCAATGAACAGATCAGTCTGACAGCTAGTCTGCTCTGTTGGTGGATATACTGATTATCGTACTGTCAATTGTAGATACCTCTAGCCATAATTGATACATGCATTGATTATTCTGGAGGTGCTGCCTGATATAAATCATCAGTGCACAAATAATTCAACGGCTACTGTACTGTGACGATGGCTGTACTCTGTACTGGGTTGTGAGTTGTTAGTGTATCGAGGGCTAGTGCACAAAGCTGTTGATAATTCTTGAATTGCTATAGAGCTTAAATCATCAGTGAACAAACTATTTCAACGGCTACAGTACCCTGTGGCTGGATGTAGTGAGTGCCGTACTCTCAGTTGTATATGTCCTTAGCCATAACACATGCATGCATTGATGACTCTAGAATTGCCGCGGAATTTGTGTCACCAGTCAACACAGTAGTTATATGGCTACAGTGCACTGCCGATGGCTATGCTCATTACGGCATTGGCATATGTCATTATCTGCAACTATAATTGCTCTATCCATTTAGTACTATACAATTGCTGAAGAACTTTGAGTATCAGCGTAGAGATTAATGCAATATCTAAGGTATCGTGTAGATGGTTACACTCAGTACTGTGCTGTTATTTGTAAACGTCACTACCGATATACGATCTATACATTGATCATTCTACAATTGCGGAGGAACCTATATTATCAGCGAACCGATTAATACATTGGATGCAGTACTCTTTTGATGGCATTTCTAAATACTGTATTAGTAAATGTCAATGTCACGAGCGACAATTGGTCTATCCATTGATCACTGTACCATTGCTGAGGAACTTATAAGGTCAGGGAACGTATTACATCAATAGCTACAGTACCGAGTAGTTGGCTACACTCAGTTCCGTAATATAAATTGTTAATACCACTACCGATAATTGATATATCCATTTACCATTCTCCAAATTGTGCAGATGATAAATCTTCAGAGAAGAAGTTAATCAAACGACTGCAATACGATGGTGACGGCTCTACTCAGTGCTGTGTTGTCAACTGCTTATATCTCAAGCGATATTCGATCTGCCATTTCTCGTTCCGGAATTCCTATAGAATATAAATCGTAAGTGATCTCATTGTTCAAAGGGGTGCAGGGCTCTGTCGATGGCTACACTCAGTAGCGCATTGACATATGTCAATATCGCCAGCGATAATTACTCTGTCCATTCATCATTCTTCAATTGTAGATGGACTCACGCGATCATCGAACATATTAATTAACTGCCTATACTATTGTGAATATCGCTACACACTGTACGATATTGGCATTAGACAATACCACATCCGATACCTGATATACGCATGGACCATTCCAGAACTGCTGTAGAGTTTACATCATCAGTGATCAGACTATTACGACGTCTAGAGTGCCCTATTTGTGGAGGTATAAAGCACTGTATTGCCAACTGTAAGTGTCTTTAGCCATAACATATCTGTACATTGATTATTATAGAATTGCTGTGGAATTAAATCACCAGTTTAAAATAAACCAGCGACTACATAAGGTCGATGATGGCACTCCTCAGAACTGTTTTTTTAAATTCTTAATGTCTCGAGCGACAATGGACCTGTCCTTTGTCATTCTATAACTACTACAGTATACAAGGCCTCAGTGACCTGGCTGATGAAACTTCCACAATGTGCTCTCGGTGGCTACACTCTGTTCTGTATTGACGCATGGCTACTACTTCAGCTGTAATTGCTCTGTCCATATATAACTCTGCAATTGATGATGGACTTAGATGATAAGCGGGCAGAATGTTTCAATGGCTGTTGTACTGTGTAGATGCATACTGCCAATACAGTATAGTCAGTTTTCAATATCGCTACCGAGAAGTGATCAATCGGTTGATCAGTCCAGAATTGCTATAGTACTTAAATCTTCAGTAAACAAATTAATGCAACGGCTGCAGTACCGGCATGATTGATGTGCTCTGTACTGCTATGCAACTAGTTAACATCTCGGGTAATAATGGATGTTTCTTTTGTCACTCTAGAATTGCTATGTAACTTTGTCCATATGTAACCAGATTAATCAGACGGATACGTTGACCAATTGGTGGATATGCTCAGTGGTGTATTGACATACGTCTATGTCTATCGATTCAATTGTTCTGTCCATTGCTCATTCTACAAATTGCTGAATCACTTGACACATTAGCGAAGTGATTAATCCAATGGCTGTAGTATTGTGTAGATGGTAACACTCAGTATTGTATTGCCAACTATCAATACTACTACCGATAATTTTACTATGCATTTGTCATCCTTGAACTAAAATATAACGCGGATGGTCACAGAATAGGTTCATACGATGGCTGTCGAAGTGTATTGATGGCTATACTCGGTACTGTGTTGTCAATTGTCACTACACCATGCGATGAATTATCCATCCAAAGATACTTCTAGAACAGCAGTATAATATACATGACCAAAGGATTGGTTCATACAGTGGCTGTAGAAGTGTAGTCGTGGCTCCGCTCAGCAGTTTATTGACAATTGTCAATATCTCCTGTTAATTGATCTGTCCATTTGCCGTTCCAGTGTTGGTGTAGCTATTATATTATCACTGAGTGGACTAATCCAACGGCTCCAATAATGTGTAGAAGGCGAAACGCATACCTTTGTGTCAATTGACCGTATCTCTAGCAATGCTTGATGAGTCCCATTGATCTTCATAGAATTGCTGTCAAACGTAGAAGATAAGCGAATGGATTAATCCAATGCGCGTAGGACTGTTTAGGTTGCTATACTCAGTACTGTCATTTCAATTGTCTGTGTCTGTAGCGATAATTGATCTATCAACTTGTCGGTCTATGATTGCTACGTAACTGGGATGAACAGAGTACAAGTTAATGCAATGCCTGTAGAAATGTTTTCTTGGACGTACTGTGTACTGCATTGTCAGTTGATAATTTCTGCAGTTGTAATTAGCTTAACCTTTCAATAGTCTAGAGTTGCTATAGATTCCAAATAATCGGTGCATATGTTAATCCAACGGCTATAGTACTGTGTTGACGTTTGAACTCAATAATCTATTGTCAATCCTCAATATCTCTAGTGTTTGCTGATCCACCAGTTGGTCATACTAGAGCTCCCGTTGGACATATGTGATCAGTGATTGGACCACTGCAGTCGCAATGGTAATGTGCAGATGGCAATGCTCGCACTTTGATGTCAGCTGCAAATGCCTCTAGCGAAAATTGCTCTATCAAAGG
>NW_016908016.1:4132-5494 GCF_001483705.2 Eufriesea mexicana
TCTATACCTCTACCGATATTTAATCTGTCCATTGACCATTCTAGGATCGCAGGCTACAAGTAGTCAATGGGTAGATTAATCCAACGGCTACTGTGCTCTGTTTGTGGATGTAACAAGCACCGCACTGCAAATTGTAAATGTACCGATCCATAACCGTACTATACAATGATTATTCTGGAACTTCTGTGGAATTTATACCATCGATGAGCGAATTAATCCAACGGCTACAGTACGGTGAATAAGGCTGTCCTGTGTTACGTGTTGTCAATTGCTCATATCTCGTGGGATAATGGATATGTCCGCAGTCCTTCTAGAATTGCAGTAAAACTTAAATCATCATTGGTCAGGTTAGTACAACAGCTACGCTGCTCTGCTGGTTGACTTACTGATTGCCGTAGTACCTGATACAGGTATCACTACAGCTATAACTGCACACTATACAGGTTATTCCAGGTTTGCATTTGTATTTACATTATCAGTGAACAAAGTAGTTCAAACGCAACTGTATTGGGATGAATGCTGTACTCAGTACCGTGTTGTCAATTCTTAACGCCAAGAGGGATAATGGATCTGTCCTTTGCCACCGTAGTACTGCCACAAATCATAAATCATCATTGAACGGATAAATGCAGCGGCTGCAGTGCTCTGCTGGTGGATGCACTGAGTACCGTGCTGTCAAATGGAAATATCCGCAGCCATAGGCGTACTGTGCTCTGATTATTCTGGTGTAGCTGTGGAATTTATATCATGGATCTGTTGACATTTGTAAATGTCTCGAGCGATAACGGATTTGCCTTTTGTCAATATTGGATTTCTATATAAATTTAATCATCAGTGAACAGAGCAATCAGTCGGATTCCGTGCTCGTTTGATCGCTACACTCAGTACTGTATTGGCGTTTATCAATGACTCAAGCGGCAATTGCTTTATCCATTGATCGTTCCACAACCTCAAGAGAAATTAGATGGTCAGCGGACAGATTAATTGAACGGCTATTGTTTAGAGCTGGTGACTAGACTCAATACTGTATCGACTTTTTCAATTTCTGTGCCGATATTTGATCTGAACATTGGTCACCCTACAAATGCTGTGTTGTCCTATCCTTCAGTGTACGGATTTATCCAGCGTCGCCAATGCCATGTTGGTGGCTTCACTTACTACCGCTCTGCCAATTGCTATCATATCCATATGTATCTGACTTATACATTGATTATTACAGAAGTGCTGTAGAATACCATTCGTCAGTGGACACATTAATCCAGCGGATACATACCTCTCCTTGTGCATGTACTGAATACCGTATTGACGATAGCAAATATCTCGAGCAGTAACTGACCTATACGTTCATTATCCTTGAACGGC
>NW_016908017.1:0-12421 GCF_001483705.2 Eufriesea mexicana
TATGCGAATATTATTGTTCGTGTACAGTGCGATATAGAACAATATTGTTAAATTACCATTTCGTGGAATGTTCCCAAATTTCTATATGTATAAATATAATAGAATACATATAAAATAAAAAACTACTTTTTTAGATACTTTAATTTATTCGCTACGTTGATAGCGAAGCTGGTACACGCAAATATGTACGAGCGACGCTGCAAAACTATGAAAAACACGCGAGTAACGCGCACACGAGATAATACAGTAAGGAAAGAGAAATTATCGAGAAAGAACGTGCGTTGTCGGAAATTTATATATAAATTTGTGATTCTCCGTATATTCTTTAATTTATTAAAATATATAATTTAACGTGTCGTGTTTTAATAACACGGTATACTGTGGAATTATTCGATGCAAATATAAATATACGAAAGGCAATAAATAAAGATATACGATACTATTTGTTAACACTAGTAAACATCGTTATATTTTACATAGTGACGCAAGTTCGTTCCTGAACGTCAACAGTTGAATATCGTTTGCCAGCCAATAGATGGCGCTGCTGCATTTATCACGTGCTTTGGCTTATCTGCAGCACTGACAGACTATACACAATGTATATTTTGGTGACGAACAGCCTTCGTGGCGTTATGACGAACCTTGTAGACTGATTTTGGGATGAAAGAGGATAAAAGCGCCTATAGATGCCACGTATATATTATATAAGTAATATAGGTTATGTTGTATAAAGTGAAAAAGTTGTGGAAAAGGAATCATAAAATATTAGCATTGTGTGTTAGAGACAGAGAAAAGAGCAAGAGAAGGAGAGAGAACATGCAACACATTCACATTCGATAATTAATTACAAGTGGATTCAAGGTATTGTAGGACACCATTTCCAAACAAATAGCGAATCGGCCATTGCCAATAAAAGCATATTATAAACAGATCAATATTTTCTATTGTCAAGTTATTTTTATTTATTTTTACTATTCAAAAGTTATTTTAGGTAACAAAATTAACCCTTTTAGTGTCCAGCGAAAAATGGGTGCCTATGCGAAGATAATCGGACGAATTTAACGAATTTACTAAGGTTTGGGAAAAAGCTAATAAAAATCAAACCATGAATGATATTTAAAAAATTCAAAATGCAGCTTATTACGGAAGAAAGGAAGATTAATGCAACGCCAATTGTATTTCAATATTGATTGAAAATCATACGAATAACTTCGATATAAAACATGATGAAAAACATAGTAACATTTTCGCAAGTGTAGCTAAGGACGATATATCGGTATCGTGAAGCGTCGGTTAAATACAGTATAAAAGTAGGGCCCTTGACGACCAAAGCAGAGTCTTTAAAAATCAATTATGATCAGTACGAGCGTGAGTCGCTTGGTGTTGGAAAGAAAGTTAAATTAGAGTGCGTCTTTGTGTGTTTTTGTTTCGTTACCTTGGTGTTCTTTTCCTAAGTTAAATTAGTTTTATGAGTTTTGAGGTTATGTAATTCTGTTCTTGTTTTGTCAATTTTTGGTGTCTCGAAACAAATTTTCGCCATCCTACAGTATTCTTATAAATAAATAAGTAATGAGTTTTAATTAATATTTCATAGATATTCTAATATTATTATTAGTAAGACGAAAATCTGACAATGATAGAAAATAATTTTAACACGTTTCTGGAAACCATGATATCCGTTCAAAAAGATTAAAAGATGAAAAAGATGACATACAAAAAACCGTCACAAAAGGTAATTGAAATTTATATTAATTAACAAATATAATACATCCTTTTAATTATTTAGCGTAGGATCTAATTAATTAAAATTGATATTTTTACATTTTTCTTTCAGATTTCACATTTTCTGTTACCGTGGGTAATTAAAAAAGTATTGACACATTATATTACAAGAAAATTCTCCTAACCAGATGATTCTGATTTGAATTTTTTAATTTGGGTAAAACTTTATAAATATGCATATTATAGCAGATTATGCATGCAGCAATCTTTTTCTGTGCAGATGAAATTAGCAATTGAATTTCCTGTGCTCTTGTGGCTCTTATAAATATGACTTTGCAATGGTACAAGATAAGACAAAAATTTTATTCAAAAAATGTTCAATTTTTAATGGTTTGTCGCTCTATTGTGAAAAATTCCGAACAAAGTTATAATCAGAGCATGAAAAAATACTGAAACTTTGAGGATCTATTTGGCTCTCAGAGAAAGATTTCTTGTCTACAGAAAAATTGCTTCATATGAAATTCATTATGCTGTACATGTAGATACATTTTCAAAGTAAATGAATTTCCTTGTAATACTGTTTTAACAGTAACAATTTATAATTTAATTAAACAGTTACACATTAATTTAACAGTAATAATTTAACAACTCTTCGTTAAATATCTTCAAGATCAAAATAATGTAATTCTATTTTGCAATGGACAAAGAAATAATTATTTTTTTAGTCATATCAGAATGAAATAATGTTAATAATAGAGTATCTACGATTTGGGTAAGATGGTCGTGATGGAAATAAACTTTTGTTTACATTGTACGAAGATCTAGATTAATGGAACCGCATCGTACTAAAATTTGCTTTAGAGTGTATGTAACTAGGTGTCCCATAAACGTAAGCACTGAAACCAAATTAATGTAACGAAATATCTAATATACCGTCCACGGTTAGCTAACTGGCTACCCTAAAATTGCGTTTTAGATATTTGGTCAGAAGCCAGGAGTCCTTGTTGCATTATTGCATGCATTATACAATTGCCATTATATTTAGTACGAAGCCCAGCATTTCGAATATAAATAAAACGATTTTGAAAATTATTTAGATACTCGTATGATTAAGAATAATCTGTCAAATTAATTTATTAAACAGCGATTGATATATTTTCGCTAAATTTATTTATTTAATCTTGAAAGCAATAATAATAATATATAATACAATATATGCACAAGGTGTTCATCAGTTGTCATAATTTTTCAAGCAAGATGGAATAAATTAACCTAACAAATTGATAAAAAGGGATGAGTGAACTATACTAGTTATAACTTGTATTGAAACTCTAGTGATATTCGAACAATATTACAAGTGCGAATTTCGCTATTTAATTTCTGCAAACTTCGAGTGGGAAAAAATACTTCAGTGATTTGGTATAACTGTAATAGAAACGTACTTACAATTAATTGAATCGTTTCGTTTACTTCGTAAATTGTCGATTCTTCGTAGATTTTCCGCAGGATTGGTCTCGATCGTGCTTCTGTTCTTTTCGGTGGCCATCGAATAGCTATTTTCTTTCGGCAACGTCCAGGTCAAAGTCCTTCAAGCAGATTGCTCTCTTACTGCAGAAAAACTGTTCTCTCGTCTTCCTCTCGAGCTCCCTCTAAGCAATGGAAAGAAGTTCTTTTGTAGCTTCTAGGTTACGCCACAAACGCCACCTACTCTTGTGCATTTCCACTTGCTCGTTTCCTTGTCCCATCGTCGTTTCTCTGTCTCGCCTTCCCCGTCACTATTCGCGTCTTTCTTTTTCTAGCTAATGCTAGACGGAACAAACAAACCCGCGCTTTTAATTAAATAACGCAATTCTGCAACGTGTGCAAAATACCAGCGATTTGTCTCGCTGTCCTTACCCTATTCTTTCCGTTTCTGCTAACTTTTATTCCTTGCGTGGCCTGTTCGAACGGAATTGCACCGTAATTGGTTCGTATTAAGTTTTGGTATGCAGGGTATGGTTGGACAATGGAGAGAAAAACTATTGGGTGAATGCACGTACAAAAATATATCGAAAATACAACGTGAAATTTTTCTACCGGAAATTTCTCGCTTAAATAATCGTTGCATGCTGAAAATTGCCTAATTGAATTTGCAGAATAATTTTGAAGTAAAGCAATTTGACTATTTCACAGAATGAGAATTGTTACACGTAAGTTACACGTAATGCAAGTAACGTGTATAAAATATGCGATATTTCAACGTAATCACGAAATATTCGAAAATTTTCGAATAATTACTCCTGTAATTTACAATTAAAATTAGATATGTTATAACACAAGTTTAATGTTAATTGGTTAATGTTAAATAGTTAGTGTAGTGTTTAGTTACAATTAAAATGAGAAAAGTTATAACACAAGTCTAGCGTATAGTGTAGTGTAGTGTTTAGTTACAATTAAAATGAGAAAAGTTATAACACAAGTCTAACGTATAGTGTAGTGTAGCGTTTAGTGTATAGTGTAGTGTAGTGTAGTGTAGTGTAGTGTAGTGTAGTGTAGTGTAGTGTAATATAGTGTTTAGTGTTTAGTGTAGTGTCGTGTAGTGTAGTGTAGTGTTTAGTGTTTAGTATTTAGTGTATAGTGTAATGTAGTGTTTAGTGTTTAGTGTATTTTGTAGTGTAGTGTTTAGTGTTTAATGTTTAGTGTTTAGTGTTTAGTGTTTAGTGTAGTGTAGTGTTTAATGTACAGTGTAGTGTAGTGTTTAGTGTTTAGTGTATAGTGTAGTGTAGGGTAGTGTAGTGTAGTGTAGTGTAGTGTAGCGTTTAGTATTTATGAATAATAATCACTGTCTTTATTTATAAACGCAAAGGAAGGGTAATTACAGAATATATACAAATTCGAGAACGAATTTTTGGAAGAGTATCGTGATTGGTATAAGCATCAAGGCGCAAATACACGTAAGTATATACGAGAATGTACACATATACAAAAACTCAGCACCACACATTTGACTTGAAAAATTAATACGGATAAAACGATTGTAGTACTTTATCATAAACGCATGGAAATTCTCGCAGCTTCGAGGAACAAGGACAAAGAATTTTTAATTTATCGAAGAGGAAGTTGAAATCATTTTTACTGCAAATATTTAAATCGAGCGATTCTAAATTTCCTTTAAACGGAAAGGAAAAACTGCACTTACGAAGTTTTATAATTTATAATAAATTTTGGTTAATGTTTTATTACGTTAAACATAATTCGTGTGATATAAATTCAAAATAGGTGAAGCAAAGTTGCATAGGAGATTAGTAAATAATAATTTATACAATATAAAGAAATAAATATATCGATAAAACGGAATTAAAGTATATATTTAATGTCGGAATACAAATCCCAGAAATTATTTTTAATAAAATTATGTATTCGAATAAAGTTCCGAAGAGTTGAGATTGAAATGAAATTTGGAACGAACTAAATTTAAAATTTCAGCGCCGGGATTTAATAATTTTCCAGATATTAATAAGAAACTTTTGGTACAATATGTATGCGTCAGTTTCCGACTCTTTCTGTAAACACTTTACAATGGCCGGTAACTCATATACAGGGTGTCTTATTGTCAAACCACTCACCCACGCCGCTTAAAATACAAGGGAATATTCTTTATGAAAAATGAGCAAATTTTTAATAACTAATTCGTATCTGGTTTATCGAATGGGAATAGTTGCAATCTTCGGCACCGACCGGAAGTAGAATTTTCAAACCGGAAGTCAGTCTTTTTAACAAAACGGTATTTTTATTCAGATTGCACGTAAAAAGATGCGAAACTTTTGCTGAAAATATTATTCTCAATGATGCATATATGGACCATAAAACGATTAATAAGATACCAATTTCGCCAAATATTCAATTTCGATTATTGCAGGTTAAATGCCGATGGAAAAACATATTTAGCGAGAAAAGTGTTTAACGTTAATGTTCAAACGGGCCACCATTTTGCGAGATACATTATACTGTTTTGGAAAGAATCGAGAATTCGAAAAATTTCATCCTCATTTCCTTTTTTCTCCAAATTCCACGTCTCCATCCGTGAGGTTATTTTGTTTATGTTTGTGTACTGTTTTAGATGAGTCAGAATTATTAATTAACTATGTAATTTTTTGGCAATACCATAATCGATCGATAGCATTCAGTTAATTTTATAATTGACTAGGGACGCTACTCAAAACGAATTTTCACGTCCTATGCTTAATTATAATTGATTTTGGATTTTTATTTTAACAAATGTATGTTAAAAAATAACCGTTGCATTTCAAATTCAATTCAAATCATGTGTTTCAAAAATATTTATGCGAATCTTGTAATGATAAATAACAGCCTTTCGTAAAATTCTACCACGACCTGTTGTCTAAAATTTTTCCCGACTCTGCATTTCATACAGCAACAAAAACAATCGTCAAATTCATTTTTCGACTTATCAATGCAAAATTGGAATATCGAAATATTTCAGAAATTTTATTTATATGGAGTTGGTACGTGTGAAATATTTTCTCAAATAATTTCTACGCTTTCTCTAGCAATTAATTGTAATTTCATTATTCCAGGTGTTTAAAAATCGTCAATTGTAAAGTTAAAAGATTCTTTCAACTCTGTTTCTATAACAGAATATTTTAAAAGTTTGTAAGCATGTTTGAATGAACGAAAATCCGTGACCGCGTGGTTCGAGAAATAGAAGGTGTGACAAATTCTAATCCACGCTATTTATTTCTTCAAAGCGACTGTCTGCATTTGTCATGGCTCCTATATGTCGCTTAACTCATGCAGAAAGCATTTGTTCAGTTTCTTTACTTTGCATATCTCAACCAGGTAGCGAATAAAAGCAAAGTGGCTTACCTTCATTCGAAACGCTATTTCTCTTACTGCTTTTGAAACATTATTCTTCGACCCTACTCCTTTATCTTTATCTCCATCTTTAATTCGTATATATCTGTAATTAATCTCATCTTTAATGAGAAATCAGACCTGCGTTTCTCGAACCAACTTCAATTTCACTACTAATAGTAGTAATTCTCGGTAGTAATAATTCTAGTAACAATTCACTAGTAAAATATAATTTTCTCGAAATGCTGAATTTAGTTTTAACGACGTTGGAGATAGAATTAAATTTACGTTAAGGAATATTATACGTTATTTTTAACATCGTAATTCTTCATTAGAGCTTGTAACGAAGTTCCAATATTCCGCAAATAGCTTAATTAGAAATGTTCCTAGCATTCGATACATTTCACATGAAAATTCTCTTTTGATGTAATTGATGACTGTGTGGGTGTAAAATACTTTACCTTGATGGAGATTCTATTACGCGCTATAAAGTTAAAAGATATGTCAAGAATCTTTCTTTTAGAGATACAGTCTGACACAAAAATATTCGAACTTATAATTCGATTTTTGTACTTCGTATTTTAACCCTTTCGCTACTACGGGTGATTGTAGTCACCGACCACGGGACGCCATCTATACACGACGGGTGACTATAGTCTCCGGCCACGAAACGTCATCTACAGACGACGGGTGACTATAATCAACAGCCACGGAACGCTACCTACACACGAAGAATGACTATAGTCATCGACCACGGAGCGCCACCTACCCACGACGGGTGATTATAGTCAACAGCCACGGGACACTACCTACCCAGGACGGATGACTATAGCTTCCGGCCACAAAACGCCATCTACACACGATGGGTGACTATAATCAACGGCCACGGGGCATCATCTAGCACGGCGGGTGACTATAGTCAACGGCCACGGGACGCCATCTACACACGACGGGTGACTATAGTCTCCGGCCACAAAGCGCCATCTACACACGACGGGTGACTATAGTCACCGACCATGGGACGCTACCTACCAAGGACGGGTGACTATAGCCTCCGGCCACAAAGCGCCATCTACACACGATGGGTGACTATAGTCAACGGCCACGGGACGCCATCTACACACGACGGGTGATATAGTCTTCGGTCACGGGACGCCATCTATACACGACAGGCGACTATAGTTATCGGCCACGAAACGCCACCTACACACGACGAGTGACTATAGTCTCCGACCACGAAACGCCACGTACACACGACGGGTGACTATAGTCAACGGCCACAAAGCGCCACCTACCCACGACTGGTGACTATAATTATCGACCTCGGGACGCCACCTACCTACGATTTGTGACTATAGTCTCCGGCCACGAAGCGCCATCTACACACGACGGGTGAGTATAGTCACTGGTACAAAATTTGAGTCAAAAATTAAACCAATTGCTCCCGTTCCGCTTAGCTCTCTTCGCAAAGAATTACAAGCTCTATTGCGACGATCGGTTTTTCTTTTTCTTTTTCCTTTTTTTTTTTTTCAAAGGATTTGACCACGATACTAAAGACTGCACGTGCGTGATTTGACACGGCGCTTAATTCTGCGGTAGAGACCCCGCGGCGACGTCCTCTGTAGCGAAAGGGTTAAACAAATGCTGGGCATAAAACTAACATGAAAAACTACATTGTTTTATATCAAATTATATTAATATTAAATACAATATGAACGATACTGATGCGAAAACAAGAGTGTGGAAGCGGAAGGAAGAATCAAATTACGTACATTCTAGAATATTTTTGTATTCGACTGTATACAGAGTGTTCTGTGATATATACAGGGGCAGTATTCTAGCATAGCATCTAGTATAGCAGATTTCTATATACCAAAGTAAGAAAAGGTTCGTGTAAATACAGGGCTGAATTGAGATTCTTATAGGAACTAAGTTCCACGAAAATTTGAGGTTATTTCGTTTTATTTCTTTACCGTTTTCTTTTCTCGTTTCTTTCGCACATATATACGTAACAAATTTACAAAGTCAAAGAATTTCTACGATGTCCTTTTTTACCCTATACACGTATTTATTTTTATTAAGAAGCTAATACTAGCGAGAATATTTCGAATGAATGTCGATGCGAATGATGAGCGGCATGGAGTGATTGTCACCATTGACGGCGAGTGGGTCGAGCGGATGTTTAAGTTTAAGATTATTTGTAATGAGAGAAAGACGAACGAGTTCTTAGAATGTACGTGGGATATTTGGAATACGTTACATAAATCCGTAGTGTGAGTAAGGGAATAAAAGGAGATCATATTAACAGATAATCGTACACTCGAATAGTCGGACAATCGGGCAGTCGTCACACAATACACACAAATGCACAACCCTGAAGAAGGGTCGTGTAAAGGGAAACGTGTGCAATTGTTAATCGCAGTATTCCTTTCATTTCGCTTTAGCTCATAATAGATATCTTTTAAATCCAACATCTTTCTATGCCAATCCATACCCCTACATGTATATACAACTAGCAATATTGACTAAGGCTGTCGATGATTTCTGAACACATTTAATGACTGTTCTATTACGTATTCGACTATAATTAGTTATCAGTTTCCTATTAATTGTAAAAGTGACTAGCAAATTTTTTGCCTCTACGTGACTATTAACTTGTGTAAAAAAATTTAATTAAACGAAGGTATATATTCCTTAAAACATGCTTTATACTTTACTTCAAAGTGAAAAGTTTAAAAGTGTGACAATATTCTTGTTCAACATTCATGGCATTCGCTATTTCGTTCTCTGATACTTTAGAAATTAGCGAAATGAACTGGTATAAATATTCTAGCTGTCATATTTCGTATTCGTTTGAGAACGAAATATCAGTGATGCACGTTCAAAGCGAAAATTGCAAATTTGCCAGAAGCTGAAATAAAGCAAGAGGAATCTACTGAGACTGCCAAAGCAAACTTCGTTTATATTCGATACAAAAATTATTCCACCAAGCTAAGCATGACATACCACTGATATGAAAACAGATTTTAGATCTGGTAATATTCAAAATGTAACAAAATTCATTTTGAAAAATTATTACGTTCGTATTTGATAAAATATCAATTCTATAATCAATTATATGAATTCCAATCTTATAATTTCACTGTGTATATTATGTAACAAAGAAACGATGGTTTTGGACTTTATTTTTGTTCTATATGTTCCATGTGTTCTGTGTTTTCTGTCTATTCGTGCCTGAATATCATTTGAATATCGTCTTAACCAGTTAGCTGTGATTGACGAGTATACTCGTCATGGAGAAGTGGCAGGATTTTGTGTCATGACGAGTATACTCGTCACGCGTAAAAAGTAGTGACCATTGGTTAATTAAATTGTAATTTTTGTGAAAAATAAAACATATTCTCAACTTTCAAGCTGTTTAGAATATTTTGAGGCCAGGCCGGAAGAAAACAAACGAATAAAAAATGTGAATAATTTGAGATGAACTCATGCGTCCCCGTATGCACTGGCTGAAACAGCTTATCAGTTCGCATAACGAATTTATTTATGTACGATGATAACGTTTTTTAGATGTTAGCGTAAAAGGGGCGAAAGCAAAAGTTGGAAAGCTGCTTTATGATAGGGTTCCTTCAGGGATGATCCGCCACGGGACAAATGCGTGACGCTGACCAGGAGCTGAGCCCATTGATGGCTGCTGGCCCGAAATTACCTAGCTATTTTTTGACGGTCACTAAAATTCATAAATATCCATAAAAACTAACCAATAAGAGAATAGATGTTAACCAAATAAGTAAATATTAGTAATAAAATTGTCAATTTTATAAAATAAACTCATCTTTTTGATCCAATATTTTAACAACGAGACTTACTCTGTGATTGACGAGTATACTCGTCATCGCTCGATTTTCACGACACATGTGGGTGCGCGTTCTCAAAAGGGGGCGCCACAGCTAACTGGTAAGTAGTAAGTATCGGATTTATAAAATTGAACTTTTAACTTTAGTTATATTTTATTTCTTTGCGGTACAAATGCGCGGAGGTTTGAGTCTTCTGAGATACGTGATGCAGACGGTGGGTTGTCAAAAATTGTCCCGTCGACCCCTTCAGCCAGGTTTTTATAGGCCCTATGACGACCCATTGCGTCACTTAGTCCTGCTTAGAAAATTGATAAGCTTGATGGTTCCTCGAAGCAAACATAGATCCCGATGCAGGGTGACGCCATCCAAATAAAGACTCCTCTCACAGGGAATTGAATCTTTTTAGTCTAAATGGAGATTTATTTGGGTTTGACAACTTTCTAGCTAATTGATTTTTGTGATATGTTAACTGATTTATGTGACGTTTGCTAAATTCGGTGATTTCGCATTTTACTAAAGGCATAGCCATGTCACGATGTATTACGTCGTTTGTAACGTACCATGGAGCGTTACATATGTTACGTAGCGTTTTAGATTTTTGATAGTCCACCGTCTACACCACGCATCATAGAAGGCTTCGAGCCTCCGTATATCTTATTCCACCAAGAAATATAGAATATAACCAGAATCAAAAGTTCGTTTCGATTTATTAATCCAATCTTCATCACACAGACATCATTTATTTTTAAATCGATATATATATATTAAAATCTATGTCACCCATTACCGCAAATAGTGGACATAGTGGATTCACATAGTGGAAATTTGTCACGTATAGAAATTGGAAATGTGCTACGAAATAATTTATTTCTCATTGTAGTTTATGCAGAGTGCGCTCGAAGTAACTTTTAATTATAGGTCATTGCATAAATAAAATATTGTGGAAATGACGAGCATGGCGTATTAACGACGAATATTGATGATGATTAATAATTATATATGTTTCGAAGATAACAAATAACAAATAAGGTAAAACTAATTCCATTCGCTAACTATATCTCTCAAGCACTCTTTGAGGTGGAAACACTACGTGCGCGCAGTCTTCAGCATTTGGGTCCAAGTCTTTTGACAAAAAGAAAAGAAAAAGAACAAAAGGACCATGGCAATAGCGCTTGCAATTCTTTGCGAAGAGAGCTAAGCACGTGTCTTAATTTTTGGGACAATTTTGGTAGCCGGTGTCTATAGTCACCCTCCGTGTGTAGGCGTCTCGTGGCCGGTGACTATAGTCAGCCGTAGTAGCGAAAGCGATTAAATCTTACAGTCTGTTTTCTTTTATACTCGGGTTGTCTTCCTCGATCGCGCATTTCCCACGCATCCTCGCCCTCGGTGGGCCAGATACTTCGAACACTCAGGACGCCTTCCTAAACTTTCGCTCGCTGCGCGTACTCGACTCTGTTGTAAAGACGACCTTATCGTCTTCAATTTGGTCCGATGTGCACCAATGACGCAGAAGTCAACCCTGAGTCAACGGATGCTTACCAAAAGCCCGATACCTCCCCATACCTTTGCTTGTCGCATCATTGTATACAAACCCCAAACCAGACATGCATCATCCGGAACAAACCAAAGTCCACCGATAGTCAATCCTGAGTCAATCAATATATTTCAAAACATACACCTTTTCTACCATACAAAACCGCATATATATGGGAATGGTGAGCCCGGCGTGTTTAGAGTATAAGGTCATCTCCTGTGGCAGTACTTTTTGTGTAAGTGTTCTCCGGAAGGACGAGTGCCGAGTGCAAGGATCGTGTGAACGGGATATTTATGACAGTATCGAATGCAAGTGAAGAGTGAAATGCGTCTGAGTGTTTAGGATACGTAACCCACCGAGCGCAAAGCTGTGGGGAGTGCGTGAGAAACGTATGATTGAGAAAGAGAGCATGAGTATGAAAGAAGACAGAGTGCAAGATTTAAATAAGGGTGCA
>NW_016908017.1:13863-16140 GCF_001483705.2 Eufriesea mexicana
GTAGGGAATGAACATAACTTCCTAGGCGTCAAGGAACATACTGATCACCCGTTATATACGCTCGCCGGGGTTTGTTTATAGAAAGAAACGATAAGCGATCCTTTGAAACAGATCCATGGTACACGTACAGACGGAGTCAATGCGGTAGTGTGAACAATTTTTGCAAATATCTCGGAAATTACGGCCAAGCGACAGTTATTGTTCAAATAAAAGTTGTTCAGAATCTCGTCCTGTATAACATGTTCAAAAATCATAGGGATCGATCCACGTATTTCGTGATTTTTAACAATTTTATATTTTTTGTCAAAAAACTAGTAAAAGCACATTACTTTTTCAAGCTCCCCCGATATATATTTATTATTGTAAGAAGGATTTTAGTAAACTAGGCGCTTTGCTCCTGGGCAACTATTTTCTTCTCTCAGTACGCTGGTCGGCTAGTTTACTAAAATCCTTCTTACATTATTGAGACACAAATAAAGCCTTTTGTGGAAAAACCGGAAAAAAGGACAAAGTTGCTAAACTGCATATTTACCTAGACAAATATTTCAAATTTCATTTTAATTTTCAAAATTGGCAGTCAGTTCAAGACTGATGTCACATACATATCTGAATATATTTTGACACCAGCTGTATGATGCACCATAAAGATACAGTTAGTAGTGGATGAAATATTAATAACAATAAGAACAATTTTATATTTAATTACAAAAATGATGAAACACTAATATCAAGTTTAAATATAACTAATTTATCACGATCATTGCTCACACCTCTTTTTACTATTAAAACTCAAGTGCAACTGAGCTATGCCAAATCACTCACGTTTTACATTAACATACACAATTCACACAACACCTCAATCATTACACGCATACTCATTTATCACAATAACCTAAATTCATTAGATATTGCCATCCCATGCATATTTGATCCATTCATCCCTTTCTTACATACATCGCTTCTTTATTATGTCAACACGTAGAGTGACTCACGAAAATATTCGGCATCAGGGCATGTCTAAATTAATCAGATCGTATCGCAAATACTAATAAATGGATTGTGTTCACTATTTTTTCTAGTGAGGAGATATTTATTCAAGTAAACAGAAACATATATTTTATGTAATAAATTTGTATGGATTTATTATAATAAATTATAAACAAAATGATGCCCCATTTTCACGTCACAAAAATATTCGGACACTTGGCATATATAACGTTATATAACCCTAATTTATTTACATAAACGCATTTTTTAATATTTTATCGCATAACCTCTTTGTTTCAATACGTGCCTCAATCCATTGAGCATATTATAAACGATTTGCTGCAAATAGTTCGTACAGATAGCAGTTCGCTCTTCCAGCAACCTTTGTTTTAATTCGTCTTTTGAGTTAATTGGTGTTTTTCGTATTCTGCGATCTAAGTTATCCCATAAATTTTTAATCGGATTGAGATCCGACGATTGTGGTGGAGGATGAAGAACTTTCGAGCAGCGATAAAGCAAGAATTCTTGGACGATGCGTGCTTTATGTTTGGGGTTCTTATCCTGGTAAAACTTAAAATTGTTGCGAATTCCCATTTTTTATGCACTATTTAATAAATTACTTTTCAGTAGCTGCAAGTAACAGTTTTTGTCTATGATGGTGTCAATAAAAACTAAATTGTCAACGCCTTTGGACGAAATACAGCCCCAAACCATCACGCTGCCTACGCCGTGTTTTACGGTACCTCTCGTGTTTCGATGGTGGAACTCTTTATTCGCTTTCCGCAACACCATTCTTCTTCCATCTGAATTGTGGATGTTAAATTTGCTTTCATCAGTAAATGTAACGTTGTCCCACCATGATTCCTCCTTTAAAATAAACTCTCGTGCGAAGAATACACGCTTTTTCTTGTTGGCCTCGTTAATAAAAGGCTTTTTTCTACAGACACGACCGTTGTACCCGTGTTGCTTAAGAGTTCTCCGAATTGTTTCGGGATGAACTTGTGTTCCTGTCTCTTCATAATGTTCTGCCGCCAATTTCGGAACACTTAATCGAGGATTTGCTTTAATTTTTCGAACCAATCCTCTTTTTTCTCTCGCAGTTAGAGCGGCTGGTCGACAGTTTGAGGAATAAAGTCGATACGATCTTCATCCTCAAACCTCCTAACAATGTCAGCGACCGTACTTTTACTGATTTTAAGTAAAGAACTAATGTCGCGGTAAGACTTTCCTTTCCCACGATGAAAAATTATTAATTGACGTAAATCAAACGATGTATTCTTTCCTTTACGA
>NW_016908017.1:16280-18759 GCF_001483705.2 Eufriesea mexicana
TTAAATTGTAATTTTTGTGAAAAATAAAACATATTCTCAACTTTCAAGCTGTTTAGAATATTTTGAGGCCAGGCCGGAAGAAAACAAACGAATAAAAAATGTGAATAATTTGAGATGAACTCATGCGTCCCCGTATGCACTGGCTGAAACAGCTTATCAGTTCGCATAACGAATTTATTTATGTACGATGATAACGTTTTTTAGATGTTAGCGTAAAAGGGGCGAAAGCAAAAGTTGGAAAGCTGCTTTATGATAGGGTTCCTTCAGGGATGATCCGCCACGGGACAAATGCGTGACGCTGACCAGGCGCTGAGCCCATTGATGGCTGCTGGCCCGAAGTTACCTAGCTATTTTTTGACGGTCACTAAAATTCATAAATATCCATAAAAACTAACCAATAAGAGAATAGATGTTAACCAAATAAGTAAATATTAGTAATAAAATTGTCAATTTTATAAAATAAACTCATCTTTTTGATCCAATATTTTAACAACGAGACTTACTCTGTGATTGACGAGTATACTCGTCATCGCTCGATTTTCACGACACATGTGGGTGCGCGTTCTCAAAAGGGGGCGCCACAGCTAACTGGTAAGTAGTAAGTATCGGATTTATAAAATTGAACTTTTAACTTTAGTTATATTTTATTTCTTTGCGGTACAAATGCGCGGAGGTTTGAGTCTTCTGAGATACGTGATGCAGACGGTGGGTTGTCAAAAATTGTCCCGTCGACCCCTTCAGCCAGGTTTTTATAGGCCCTATGACGACCCATTGCGTCACTTAGTCCTGCTTAGAAAATTGATAAGCTTGATGGTTCCTCGAAGCAAACATAGATCCCGATGCAGGGTGACGCCATCCAAATAAAGACTCCTCTCACAGGGAATTGAATCTTTTTAGTCTAAATGGAGATTTATTTGGGTTTGACAACTTTCTAGCTAATTGATTTTTGTGATATGTTAACTGATTTATGTGACGTTTGCTAAATTCGGTGATTTCGCATTTTACTAAAGGCATAGCCATGTCACGATGTATTACGTCGTTTGTAACGTACCATGGAGCGTTACATATGTTACGTAGCGTTTTAGATTTTTGATAGTCCACCGTCTACACCACGCATCATAGAAGGCTTCGAGCCTCCGTATATCTTATTCCACCAAGAAATATAGAATATAACCAGAATCAAAAGTTCGTTTCGATTTATTAATCCAATCTTCATCACACAGACATCATTTATTTTTAAATCGATATATATATATTAAAATCTATGTCACCCATTACCGCAAATAGTGGACATAGTGGATTCACATAGTGGAAATTTGTCACGTATAGAAATTGGAAATGTGCTACGAAATAATTTATTTCTCATTGTAGTTTATGCAGAGTGCGCTCGAAGTAACTTTTAATTATAGGTCATTGCATAAATAAAATATTGTGGAAATGACGAGCATGGCGTATTAACGACGAATATTGATGATGATTAATAATTATATATGTTTCGAAGATAACAAATAACAAATAAGGTAAAACTAATTCTATTCGTTAACTATATCTCTCAAGCACTCTTTGAGGTGGAAACACTACGTGCGCGCAGTCTTCAGCATTTGGGTCCAAGTCTTTTGACAAAAAGAAAAGAAAAAGAACAAAAGGACCATGGCAATAGCGCTTGCAATTCTTTGCGAAGAGAGCTAAGCACGTGTCTTAATTTTTGGGACAATTTTGGTAGCCGGTGTCTATAGTCACCCTCCGTGTGTAGGCGTCTCGTGGCCGGTGACTATAGTCAGCCGTAGTAGCGAAAGCGATTAAATCTTACAGTCTGTTTTCTTTTATACTCGGGTTGTCTTCCTCGATCGCGCATTTCCCACGCATCCTCGCCCTCGGTGGGCCAGATACTTCGAACACTCAGGACGCCTTCCTAAACTTTCGCTCGCTGCGCGTACTCGACTCTGTTGTAAAGACGACCTTATCGTCTTCAATTTGGTCCGATGTGCACCAATGACGCAGAAGTCAACCCTGAGTCAACGGATGCTTACCAAAAGCCCGATACCTCCCCATACCTTTGCTTGTCGCATCATTGTATACAAACCCCAAACCAGACATGCATCATCCGGAACAAACCAAAGTCCACCGATAGTCAATCCTGAGTCAATCAATATATTTCAAAACATACACCTTTTCTACCATACAAAACCGCATATATATGGGAATGGTGAGCCCGGCGTGTTTAGAGTATAAGGTCATCTCCTGTGGCAGTACTTTTTGTGTAAGTGTTCTCCGGAAGGACGAGTGCCGAGTGCAAGGATCGTGTGAACGGGATATTTATGACAGTATCGAATGCAAGTGAAGAGTGAAATGCGTCTGAGTGTTTAGGATACGTAACCCACCGAGCGCAAAGCTGTGGGGAGTGCGTGAGAAACGTATGATTGAGAAAGAGAGCATGAGTATGAAAGAAGACAGAGTGCAAGATTTAAATAAGGGTGCA